>NW_009205009.1:0-19190 GCF_000690835.1 Fulmarus glacialis
CACGGAAGGTATACCTATTAAAATTTCCCCTCGATTTCAGTAAAGAGTTACTCACATGGAATGTCTAGGCATTTCTTTCTCAATGGTGAAGGTTTGAGCTTCGAGGAGTGAAGGGGTTCAGCCCAGGTCCCGGTGGCGACGGTCCTCTGAATATTACAGATCCGAGAAGTCGTGAGCTCTGAGAGGTGTCCCATTCAGAGGCAGATGCTGGGCGCAGCCTGCTGCAGTTCAGGAGGACTCACTTAGGACCACCGTTTATAGGTTCACAAGATGATTGGCTTTAGTAATCTGTAAATTTCCATCCTGGCCACAATGCCAGGTGGTAATTACTAAAAACTTCTGAAGGTTTCAGTGTTGTTCCACTTGACACCTGGGCCAGGCAGTGGCAGCACATTCCCAGCTTAGCTATGCAGAGTTTCTTATACGGTCAAGGAGCGCTCAACCACCAGACTCAGTACACCAAGGCCGAGGTTTCATGGAAATTTCTGAGACCAACAAATGGCTTAGGAAAGGCAGGGGGGAAATGCACCACCACACAAACCTGTCTTCTTCCTGAGATGAAAGTGATTTTGTATGTGGGTGTGAATCCAGTGTTTCTTTTACACAGAAAAAAACAATACAGTGACATTTCCTTCTTCAGATATTTATAAGGAAAAATATTGTCATGGTCGCTTATGTGAAAGTATAGGGTGCCAGAGACAGAAAACTGTTTCTCTGCAGTTAAAAATGAAAGTACTTAGGCAGTGCCAGGACACAGGAAGTTTACAAGTTTATTAAGCTAAGGTGAAAAGTAGCATCTTGTGAAACAGCTGAACAACAGCAGACTATATTTGTGAATTCCCCTTTTATACTAGCTTTAATTGAGACAGTTGTTTCAAATGCATCTGGGTGCCATAGCCAAAAGGAACTACTTTAAATCCTTGGATTTGTTTGGTTTCCACATATTGTGTACCTTTCAAATACATTCTTCAAAATATAAACATTCCCAAGGTCAAGTTACAGAATAAAATTATATGAATGCAGTGTCATAAAGTGTTAATAGTACTATGTGATTGAACATTCACAGAAAAAGTTAAAAATACTCAACTGCTGAATGCACCCCTTTACTGATGTTAAGCTCCACTGATGGATGGAGGAGTATGTCTATACAGACATACTGCAAAGCCCTTAAGCCCATTTTACATTTTAAAACATTCTAAATTTGCATCCATACCATACAGGCTATTGCACATTAAGTCTGTCTTATTAGCAGATTATTCTCTAGTGCTAACAATCATTTTATTCTTAGTTGACATGCACAGCACTACAGTAAGCCTAGCCAATCAAAATTCGATTGTCAAGAGGCAGGAGAAATGCCTCCATGCATATTACACTCCATCAGCTTTCTTAATCACTTCAAGTAAATAAGTCTGAAGACTTTTTAACTTAATTTACATAAAATGCATCTTCGCTTCTGTTCCCTGATTTGTGAAATAGATTTTTATCTTTAAATGCCTTCTCTGATATACCAAGGATGGTGAAAGATACCAGAAAGCATATTATTGGCCGAGCAGGACTTTGTGTCAAGGTCATTTGTGAGAACAGTAAGCCCTCAGTTTCTTCAGTAATCTGCAGTAGATTTACATGACAGTATAACAGAACAAAGACACATACTTCTGCTTGTAATCAGAGACTTGAAGGATCAATCCACAGAGAAGGGACTTTGCATGTGGATAACCCTGCAGTTTTGGATTCTATTGTGAACAGACAGGCAATGAAAACACAGTGAAAAACTAGGGATAGGCAGATTAAGAAGGCCATAAAAAGCCTCTGGAGGTAATATTAAGAGTAATTTCTAAGGTTAAGCCAGGCAGTTTGACAGAAGGAGTTAATGCAAAAGTTTATTAACTGAGTTTCTAAGACCAACTGTAATGTGTATTCGGCATGATTAGAAAATGTTGCCTTTCAGGACAGTAGTCCTACCTTCATTTTACATTCATCCAGTGTGTTCTGTTAAGATTGGGGGCTTCAGCAAGAGTGCATACATTCCCAGAGATCCAAAGCATTAACTTGGACACCTAAATCTAAGTGACTTGGAATCTTGTAAGGGATGCAGGTCAAGTTAAGGAATATTTCTGGAATTTTAAAGCAAGTGACGTATACCCAATGCTATATTATTGCCATATAACAATCTGTTATGTGATTAGATGGATTTGAATGTTGCCACAGCCATTATTTAAAAGAAGTAGAATATGGTGTGAGTTAAAGAAGAAGAAAATATAAATAAGCTTTTAAGAATAAGGATTGAATCTTTTATATATATAGCCGCATTGGTTTTCTATTTTTTTGCTAAGGTGGCAGCCTGAATAGAATTGTACACAAAAAACTGTATTTGCTCTTGTTTCTGTGGTCTAGTTGGCACAGTAGGGAACTGGTTAAGTTTTCCTAGTTTTATATTCTGGTGTGTTCAGACCTCAATTTTTCCAACGCATCATGCACTGAGGGCTCAAAGCTGCTGTAATGCTGTCAGCACTGATAATCAGTGCACAGGTGCTAAGTGTTCTTTATTTTCAGACTTTTAGAATATGTTCATTTCTTTCGCTCTGTGTAATCTCCACACTGACATGGGTTCACTCATTTCTGTCAATTGAGTGAGAACACATGAGTTTTGAGCATGCCAGTTCGTATCTTAGGCTGGCTGCTTTGTGCCACCTCACCAGTTCTTAGAGTCAAGGGGAGGGAGAATTAACCAATGCTGTACTGAATTCATTAGTCAGGTAATTGTATATCTGTATATTAAATTACACCTTCCTAGTTACATCTGAAGAGTTCAGTACTGAATGACCACAATCTTTTACAGGGTTATTAATGGCTATCAGAATATAAAAATAATTATAGATGAAACTCATTGCAGTTATTTGAATGGTGATAAAAAATTGTTTTTTCCCCGGATTTGTTATGGTCTGTTGGTGATAATATTACCTTTGCATTTCATTATTTGCATAGTGTCATTTACTTCTCAGGAGGTATATTCATATGCTTTGTTAATTTTTCCCTAGTCTGTAGGCTACCTCTGTATCATCCTGTATCAGACATTCCTGCGTCAAATGCACTCTACTTTCCAGCTTCCACATCTTTACTTAAAAGGGTGAATTAACTTTATCATAGGAGGTATAAGCTTCACCTTTCAAGAGAATGATTGTCTTAGATCTTATCTGTATTTTTCAAAAAACTGAACAGATACATACATGCATGTCTTCCCTCCCTCCCTCCTTCTTTCCTTCCTTCCTTCCTTCCTTCCTTCCTTCCTTCCTTCTTTTCCTTCCTTCCTTCTTTCCTTCCTTCCCTCCCTCTCTCCCTTCCTCTCTCTTTCTTTCTTCTTCTCTCCCCTTCTCTCTCCTCTCTTCTTCTGTCTTTCTCTCTCTTGTTTCTCCCAGATGTCAACCTGCTTTTTTTTTTTTTTTTCCTTTGGTATATTTTGAAAGACTTGAGTCATAAGTACAGAGTTGTAAGCAGGAGGAACAAATGATGGAGGAAGTTTTGACTATCTAAACCCACAGCTTTTTCCACTTCTTTCTGTTTTCTCATTTTCATTTAAGTCTTGCACTGCTTAGCAACTTTAAGACATACATAGCAAGTCCTTTTCCTTTTCCACTTTGCAAGTCTTCAAGTTGTCTTTATTTCAAGCACTGAGACACCTGAATTGATGAACAATTGTTCTATAGTCAAGTGCATTCATCTCTAACTAAGCTACAGCCACTGCAGGCATAAAGGCTGAATTTAGTAATAACGTAACCATCTTCTTTATTACAGAAAGATAAGTCAATCTATCAGAGTGAAAAGAATTAAATATGTTTGCAACAAGAAGTTATTTACAAGAGCAGCAGACAGTAACATTTAAAAAGCTAACAAAAGAGAAACCCTTTTAAACAAAAGCTTCCATTACACCTTATTTTTAACAATGTGGTACTCTCTTTGTATACAGCTAAGAAGAAAGGCTAAATAAGCAAAATAACCCCCTGGGGAAAGAAAGAATTATAGCTCAGATAGTGTAATATGTACCATAGCATACTGGAGTGTGTTTGTCATGATTACAGAAAAAAATAGATGACTGCTTTAGTTGTTTTCTGGTCTTTTCTTTCTGCTGGAAGCACAAAAAATATAGTCACATCACGGGTAAGAATAATTATCAGGAATTCTCACCATTAAGTAGGCAAAAGGAAAGCTCATGATAGCCATATCACTGAGGCTACGTGTACTGATAAATAGAACAGCATTCCCCCACTGTTAAGGCCAGCTCTCTGTAAAGCAGGTTGCTGCATCCCCACTACATAGCATTTGGTTCTGGAAGCACTCTGGACTCAGTATAGGAGCTGTATGATTTTAAGACAGAATTATTTTCCCAGGACCTTTTTTTTCCCCCCTTTCCTTATTTTCAGGTCAAAAAGCTTTAAAAACTGGAAAGGCTCAGCTGACTTCCTAGTGTGAAACTGAGTCAGCATGTTTCATATTTTGTTTTGTGGCATGAGGACATGTAGTGGTAGCACAGGTTACAAAGCTCTTTGTGTTAAAGTTGGAGAGAGATGTGGAGTGAAGGGATCCAATCCTTGAACACTTTTGTGCCTATTGTCTATGGGAATCATCCCTGGACTTAACTATGCCTAGGCTTTCTGGAAGACTCTTAATTAAAGGCTGTCCACAATAGGTCCAGAGAGTGACCTGACAATTAAACAGCCTGGATAATCAGGCATCATCTTGTTGCATGAACTTATTTTATTTAGCAGAGTAGACATGTTATTGCTGAGAAGATAAGCAGCAGTTAGCCACCAAAAATACATTGCCTGCACTTTACGTGATAGATGTTTCTCGATCAATTGCTCTGCATGCACTCGTTAGTGTTTGCAGTAGTATATGTAGCAAGATTCTGCAATAACACCAGTATATAATGCAACTATTGAATTACAGTATTTTACAATGTCATACCAAAAACATTGTAAAACCAAACAAAACCAGCTCAACCTAATATAATGTTTTTGTCCATTTTTTTAAAAAAATGCTTCAAAGCGTTCCTATAAGCTCCATAGTGAACTTTCAGATCATTTGTGAAGCTGTTTGTAGCAAGAAAAAAATTTTGAGATTCTTCTCCTGACTTGCTCTTCTAACATAATAAATCATCTCTTTCTATTTAGCGAAGCACGATTGCCACTGTAAACCTAAATTATTCCACAGGCAGACCACAGGAGACCTTATTCTGGATTTCAGCGTCTTGAGATACCCCCAGCACTCCCCAATGTTTTGCAGTTCCACATAATTTTTATGGTTCATTGAAAACATATTGGAATTGTGGAATTTTGATTTTTATCTTATGCAAAATGAGGTGTCAAGTACAATGAAAGAAATAGCTTTTTATTTTAATGTTAACTCAAACACTGGAATCTGCCTCAGCTGGGAACACAAAGTACAAATGTACAGCTGAGCCTGGCAAAATTACCTTACAGTAACTTACCATGTTTGGTGGTGGTGTTTTTTTTTTTCCTAAGTGATAGGCAGGAATGGTAGGTGTCCTGAAGTAACTCATCTGACCTTAAAAAAAAAAATGATAGTTTTCATTAGCAAAGACAGCACTAAACACCATAAAATAATTTATAATAATGATACTTTATACTATGTAGTTATGTAGTTGGAAGCTACAAAAAAACTCTGTAGACCAAAATAATGCATATGAATAAAACTATATACATTTAAAGATCTTAATAAAAACAGCTGTAATTATATAGTATAACAGCAGTAACAATAAGGTCTCATTTAAAATGTTATAGTCCCTTCAAAATACTTTGAAAAAGAGAAATATGTAATTATGGGAATAACAGTAGCAGGGTTTTTTGTTTTTTTTTTTTCATATATATATGAAAACAACAAGACTAGTAGCTGAATACTCCCTACAGCAAGTAAGGGAGTCACATTAAAAATCCTCTTGGGTTGCCAAGATGCATTTTATGTTTCCTAGAAGAATTGTTCAAGCATCAGGTCATAGGTGAGGAGGAAAAAGGAAGGTGTGGTAATGGTACTACTTTCAGACATGTTGCTACTGTGAAACAAGCAATGCAAAAATATAACAGGCCTGCTCTTGCTGGTATTTGTTAGGTATGATGACAGGATTTAAAGACAGCTTTATATGGAGCAGATCCTGGATGTCTGCTTAGACAAGATCTAAGCTTGTGTAGAAGAACTGAAATATATAAAAAACACAGAAAACAGAAAACGTTCCGACTACAGACAATCTTAATGCATTTTACATACATGAAGGATAGGCATTACTTAGCACAGATTAGCCAATGTGTTACTTACATGCTCTAGTACTCCTTTATATACCTAATCCCTTATTTATCTCTAGTCCCAAGTCTCGTTTTGAAAATGATTCAGTCGGGGGTTCAACAGATGGCATTGTGATGCTTAGCACTGCAACATCTAAAATGTAGGTAGTCAAAACTGAATTTGCAGTGCTGGTTTAGGTGCCTAGATATAACTATACACCGAATACAGGAACATAAATTAGTATTCAAAGCAGCCAATATGCTGAGTGCTGGCATGTTAAGCACCCCTGTATGAAACGTGAATCTGAAATTTGGAAGCTGAAGCAGCTTCCTGGGGATTCAGAGCTCTGCTTTCTTTCTGAGAGCACAACACTACTGAATACCAGCTTCCTCCTCTCTTGTATCTTGTTGCAGGAGCCTTCCCATGGAAGCTGCAATTGGAGTATGACAGCAAGTTCTCTCTGATTTACTTTCCTCAAGGTAACTCTGCAAATTCCACATGAATGATGACTAATGTCTTGTTGAATACCTGACCTAAACTTTTAGGAGCCTAATTTCAATTGCCTTTCACACTTAAATGTCTTCCTTTTTCAAATTGGGCATTTTGTAATTTTGAAAAGTTTATAACTTTCTGAAAGTGAGCCCACATGGCAAAAATTCTGATAGGTTTATTTCACACTAAACAGTATTTTTTCATACACTCTCATGGTCTAAGACAGTTTAAAATACATGGTAAGTGGCTTGAGGACTGGGGAAGGCATTGTTTTTACAGATTTCATTTTGTCAAAGCCCAGTGCCTGATGTTGTTTCCTCTTTGGAACTGGATAGTTGTTTATATTGTTGTGCGGTGTTCTTTTTTTTTACGTGAGCATATGTGCAACAGCTGTTGTCTTAGCTGTGATCTAGGGACTTCCAATGCTTAAGTCACGATCCTCTACAGTTTCAGTGAAAGGACTAGGTCTATAGCTGAGGGCTAAAAAAGACTCATATTCTCTGTGACTGGACACAAAGGGGAGATACATAATAGATGCTTACTGCTGGGCTAAGCACACACTGTAGGTAGCAAATTCCCCAAACTGCGTTTTTTCTCAGAAGCACTTGGGTATTAAATTCTTTATAATTTCCTCAAATGAACTAACAGCTGACATAATCCTTCCTAACCCATCTCATATAATAAAACAATAGCAATCTGGTGTGTTCTTCCCTTCCCATCTGTCTCATGATGTCATTTGTGAACTTTCCTCCATCCCTAATATGCCTGAGGAAAGATTTTTCCAAGTAACCTTTACAATTCAAGCTAATTTTGCTAAATTTATTACATTTGCTTCTTATTGTTGTGTATCACTAAAAGACTTTCAAAATACATTAAGTTATCTGAACATATTTTCTTTTTTTTAATAAATGGAATGCAATTTTGTTAAGGAAAGAAAGAAAAGAAAAAAAAAAAATTCCTTTCAGTTTAAAGGTGGAAGACAATGTATAGCTTGTCTGCCACTCAGCTAAGCTACAACAGCTAGGCTGTCCTGGAAGAATCATACCAACCTAGGGGAGAAAAAGAACAAAACAAAACAAAACAAAAAAACAACAGAAAAAAACCTGTTGGGGTTATTTCATTGTTATCATTGTTGGGGAGGAGTTGGGGTTTTGTTTGTTTCTTTCTTTTTAATATCAGGAGGCATTCTAGCCACCTTTCTACAGTTAAAATAATTGTAAGATATCATTAGTCTTTCTTATGTAAGCATATACATATTCTTATATTGCCAAACTAAGCACATATTAAGACATTTTGAGCAGAAACTCAGCTGGGTGACTCTGGGGATTTCTCTAGCAACAAACATAGAGGTTAGAACATTAATCAGTAAGCTGTGTGAGAAACTCCAGAGAGATTGGGAAAAAAGACATTATGATCCTGGAAGCAATGGTGTATAAAACCTGAGGGCAAAGACATGCAATCAGATTACCATGGTTTAACAAGTTACCGCTTGTCATCAGAACACAGGTAATTATTAGTGACCAAAGCAAGATGACAAAGGATATCTTATCCTTCAGTAAACACCAGAACAGAATACACACCTTGTGTGATTGCTGTCAATTCAAAGCATGCTGTCTCCCACAGTGTTTCTCTATAAAGAAGGAATACAGTCGCAGGTGCAGAAGGGCAATTGGAATACAATTGTCAAAAAATGCTACACTGTAAATCTGATGCACCTGAAAAATATCTACAGGCAACTGAGGGATGGATTTCATAAACTAACTCCATATAATTACAAGAGAGCCAGATCATCTTAAAGACTTACCTGTCTTTTAAATAAATAGACTAAGCCAGCAGTAACTGTGAGATGATGTGTCTTAATGTAAGCCACAGCGGGATCGCACTGAATTAAATTACTTTATGAAGCATATGGACTCCAGCTAAGGATGTGAAGAAAGATAGTTATTGTGGGTCAGTTTACTGTAGTAATGGTACTTGGAACTAAGTCAGAAAACAATGAAGAAAAGGGTTTTGCTTTATGTGCAAAGGAAGTTAACTCTCTGAAGGAAAAAAAAAAAAAACCTTGTCTGCCTCTGGTTTTGTCTGTGCTATAGGAAATTAGAATTTTGCACATTCTTTGTACATGAATATTCTTTCCGAATCCAGCTGGTCCTATAGACCCCCCCTAAAACAAACACCCTGCAAGATCAAAATCTTATCCATTTGAGTCATAAAAAGAAACTTCACCCTCACTTGAAATCACTGTTGTCCTAAATACATAATACATTATGTAATCTTTTACCTAGAGAGTTTGTGATGCAAAGTGTTGTATATGTATGAAATTTAATATTTTTATTAGCCTAATTATACTGGTATAGTTAAATCAGTGTAAGTTCTTCAATTAGTACAAATTTAAATACTTTATAAGGCCATTTTTATGATGCTACAACTAAAGTATGTTTAATTTAGAATATCTTGTTCTTATATTAAGATCATAGATCAAAAATCTAGCTGAATAATTACAATAGTACAAAACTATTTATAAGGAGCCCATGGAGAAACATGGAGAGAAGGGGGAGAAAATATCCCTTATTTCGCTGGGGACTGTAAAATATAGTAACCAGATAGCTTGCCCAAGATTACAGAAAGAACCTGTATCAGAGCTAGAAGCTCAGAAATTCAGCCTACATATTTTGGGTCCCTGTATAGAGCTTAGAAATTACCATCTTTGCTTATGGATCACTTTTGGGAGCGGTACTGTGCATATGAGTTTGTGATAGATTGTGTGAAATTGAAATCTGAAGTATTTGAGCTCAATACCATAATAGAAGTGAGGTTTGCCTGGTTACAGCTGCAGTGAATTTGGTCTATGTGAATGTTTCAAATGAGAGGTCTGATTCTTCTCTCAAGTAGATACGTGTCAGTGGTGATAATATTGGAACTGACAGCATTAGACCTATCTGCATTCAGTTGAAGGGGAATGAATCAGGCTTTATGTTTATCTTTACCACTGATTACTTTCCTTATAACCCTGAGACAATATCAAGGTGATACATGTATATTTAGTCAGTGTACAGGCACATGAGAGGAATTTTATTTTTATATTTTGTGCAAGTCTACTGATTGTCAGATTGAACAAGATATGCTCCAGGGCAAAATATGGCAAAAAACTGCAAGGTAACAAATCTAAAATTTCAAATAAGAATTTTCATGACCCTCTGTTTCTGTTGAACTTTCCATATACTGTTTTGTTTTGATATGTTGTACACTAATGGAGATACAAAAATGTAAAAATAAATAAATATTTTCGAAATTTCCTTGAAACATATTTGAAACTTGCTAAAATAAAGAGATATACTACTTCCATGTTTCACAGAATAGACATCTAAACGTAGCTGAAATGAATTCTACTCTTTCTGCGAAACAGAAAGTTGAGTGAATTTCATTTCAGCTATGTTTAGAGGTCTACTAGCTAGTCGATGTAGGAACTCTTTATAATCAATACAGATAAATACAGTTCTATTCATCTGACTGGTTCAGGTGTTGAATTTAGACTAATATGAATGGTGTTGTACAACTTACAGAATGAGCTGAATAGGCAAAAAATGCCAATTGCCATCTCTAAAGTTAAATTTGGATGAGTGATGCAAATGTTGTCTACGCTTACGCTGTAGATGATACCTACATGTGATTAGGTGAACTCCACTCAACATGCCTACACTACCCCATGCTTCACAGAAAAGAATGATCTTATATGTGCCCATTCCAGAAAGAAAAACAGTGTGTCCATTTTATATCTCAGTATTGACCTGAGTCCTCAACTATTTGACTGTAGTGCTTCTAGCCCAGACTGGTACCCCTGGCCACTGCAGCAAACGGTGGATGTACAGAATTGGCTCCATGCAGTTTTTTGTGTTTGCTCATTCTGTTATATGGGCAGGATTATCGCATTCACTTTGCCTTTAAACAGATAGTCAGGAATGCAAAAAAAAGGATTCCCTTTGGACAGAGCCCTTAGGAATTATTGTAGTGGAAAGGTTAAATAATGATAGACGCCCATTTCTCATGAATGTGTTTGTACTAAAACAAGCCAAAAACCAGTGTCTTTGGAGTTCTGGGTACTTGAGCTAGTGATCTTTATGGTTGTATGAGGTGATATGCTGTGCTGTCAGTTTTTAGCTTGATTTTCAGCACGTACTCATACACATTTCTGCAAGTGATTAAAATGGCTGAGTTCACAGTGGTCACCAGACTGAAATGGAAGTTACTGTTTCTCAGAAAGGGAAGATGTGTGTGGAGTTTCAGGTCTGTAGTAGATTAGGGCTGGAAGATGCTGCCTCAGGCAAAACATTGTTGATTTATATGGTACCTTTCCTGTGTAACATGATAGCTTTGGGACTCACAGTTTGGAAGTCAACAGGCATCAGGAAGTCAGGGTAAGTTGATGGCTGGTATTTTTCACAGAGGAAAGGTATTGGTATCACTGATGTGCTGATTTAGGAAGGCTTTGTTGTCTCTCAGGACTATTCATTTGTTGGGCTTCTTGGTTTGCAAACAACTGATGCATTTTCTTCTTCAAAGCGATACTGGTGTCAGACTGCAGACCCCTGCTTTTTAGTTAAGTACAATCACCATTTTAGTTTAATTTTCTTCTTTTTTTTCCCCCTCCTTTTTTTTATTTATTCACTGGCACAAACTTTGATTTTGTATCATCTTTAAATAGATGACTGAGTATTTGATTCTGTATGAGTTAACACTCAGCTTTATAGCTGGTAAGGTATATGAGCTACACCCTGACAGCTGTGAAACTCTCTGTGAAACTTCAGCGCACAACTTTCTGAACATCTCATTCATTAATGCAAAAATAAGAACAGATATTCAGTCTCAGCAGTACAGGGCAACTGCTAGTGAATATTATTTTATTCACTTATATTAGTTATTCTTTACTTTTGCACACATTTTGCACCAGTGCTCCAAGAATCTTAAAATTCTGATATCACTGAATCATTATATGGTTTATATCAGAAGTATTTTAACCATAACACAAGTATACTGATTCTTTAGTCTCTATTTACATTTAGATAAAAACAGCACTTATGTGCAAGTATTTTTTAACAGATATACTTTATGGATTTCCACAGTTCAGGATGTTCACAGTAGAATGGAAGTAATCATTGGTAATCCCCAAAACACAAGCATGTTAAGACTCATGCCTTTGGGTGAAAGCAGTAACAATGGAGTAATAGGAAACACCCAAATTTGATTATACATACAAAAAAACTTATACATAAGCAGCTCTGATGAATGAGACGGAGAACTCTCTAGGTTTTCTGTAGAAGGCTGAACCTTGAATTAACTAAGTCAGTTGGAAATTTTCCATTCACCTAATAGCATTAGAGCTAGTAATGAATTCATTTCAGTTTGCTCGCATTGCTTCTAAATAGAAAGGGGCAAAATAGTATTAGAAGAACAATATTTCTTTCTAACTTGTATTGGGTTTGAGTCTATGGAAAGAATATGCACAAAACCCACATAACATTTAATTAGCAGTAATGTTATTCTTTAATATGATTTTTTTTTTTCCAGTAAATAATGAAGAAACATATCTTCTGCCATATAATAGACAGAATTTAACATTTATTTTTCTGTTTAAAATGTGCACTGTTTTTTCTTTTCCAAGTCTGTACCTGTCAGTTGTTTTCAAAATGAGCTTTAAGGCAAAATCTTTCTCGAGCCATTGGCTGTTATTTATGTACTAATTGGTTTATTTCTTTTTTTAACAGGATAAATTATAGGACATATAATTTCATGATTTTTCATAATTTCACAAATTTTCTCTTCTAGTTGGTGCCACTGTGTATGAATCCTGATAATTAATTTTGTTTGTCAGAAATAAGAATAATGATTTCATTATAATGCATAAGTCCAAAAATCACACTTCTATAAATTGCAGGGTTTCTACTTGCTAGATTACTTGCTTGCTAGAAGCAGATCTATTATTAAACAACACAAATTCAAAATGCTCTTCTCTTCTACTCTTTCCAAGATTTTAAATAACAGAAATCATAAAGACTTGCTCATTCATTTGCTATTAGCATAAATTTATCTTTTTTTTTTTTTCTTAGAGAATTTCTTATGCAAGCAAATTTGGGGAATGTGATTCAAATACTTCACAATATACCCAGAAACTCAAATACATATACCTTCTCCCAGAAGAGCATCTTAAGTTTTGCATTTCTGAATATTGCTGGAATATGTACCAATTTTTGATTTTGGGGGATATTATTTACAAAATAAAAGTTGGTTATGATTAGTTAGGGCATTAACATGGCAAAATAGCACTCTATATTTGGGGGAGAAGATAAGCTTGCTCTAGCATCTAGCTTCCATTATATTTTCCTTTTGCATAGAACTGATTATTAACATTCTCAGCAAATCACATGAAATAATTTTCATAATCTTTATTAATAAGCAGTAACCAGACTCCCTGATGTTTCTCTCTTTTTGATGCATCTGAAGATACATGTTATTCTTCTGCAAGAGAGCCGTTTAGGATGACATTCATAAGCACAAGCTTCCTGAAAGATAAGATGACAAGAGCGCTTTTAAAGATAATTTTGTATCTTTACTGACTTAATAGGCAGAAACACATTTCCTCATGTTACCTATTACTCTATCCTTTTAATCACTATATTTTATACATTTTCAGATCAGCTTCAAATCCTTAGACTTATCTAAAAGGCTAGAGATTCCAGGCCTATAAATGTTGTCACTGATAGGCATAATATATTAAATGAACCAGTTTTCCGGAACCAATTCTGAAATTTAATACAGGATGTAACTCTTTGTATAAAATAGCAGCAAAGGTCAGATTGTGCAAAAGCTTTTTTGGGGGTGGAGAGGATCAGAGATTGGATTGCTGCAATTGCTTCAGTATCAGAAATCTGTTTTTGAGAAGTTTCTTTCAGGGAACTATCTTTAAATGGCTTTGGGTTGTTTTTTTTGTTTTGTTTTGTTGTTTTTTTTTTTTTTGTATTTCTTTATAGTCTATGTACCTCTGTACCAGTGCAGAGATTTTACTTTATGAAGGGCTCAAAGCCTTTTAAAGTGAACAGCCTCTATTGATACTGATGATCTGGATCAGTGCCTTTTCTGGATACAATATTTCCACGAGTTCTGCAAATGCACAGAAATAAAAGAACCTGCTTTGAGATTAAGATTTTAATACACACAGAAAATTATATTTAAACCTAGATAATCCATAGCCAGAGGAAATGACATCCAGAATGATGAAATATGTGTGAATACTGTTGATTTAACTTTTTTTTCCCAGCTAAAGACTGAATTATTTTAGAATCTGGTCGTCCCTCCCTCTCTGTCTAGCTCTTAATCTAAATTTCCACTAACTTTAATTTTCCCAAACTTTTCCCTAGTTTCCAGAAGCATTTATTTTACTAGGTGCTCATATGTTTATCTGAGTACATATATCACCCAGTGAAACCATTTTCTTTTACGATTAATTTTCTGTTTTGCCTTTCTTTTTTTGTATTTCCTTCTGTTGTTATTTTCATGTGTTTGCTGTCACTGCAGAGATATTTTCTTGTTCTTTCTTATTTCTCTTCAATGAAGTACGCATTGTGAGGGATTTTTTTTTCCTCTTTATTTTCTTCCTTACTGACTTTGCTTCTGACACCGTTATGAGCTGTAAAATGCTGCAGTTGTCACTTCCATTTCCACAACCGAGCAGACAAAAGATAGGTTTTTGCAGCTCATGCACTTGACATGGAAAGTAACAGGGACAGGTTTTTTTTGCAGACTGAAAATGTTCATTGTAGTGAGTGTTATCCTTCAGCTTCAGTACTTTTCAAGTCAGACTGAAGAAACTGCCACAGTGTTTCATACTTCAAGAAAAAAACAATATTAAAAGGATGTGATATCCACTCACAGTATAAGCACATTGACAATAATTTTTATAATATCCAAATAAAACTTCTGGCAGAATTTTGGAAAAGTTAAAATTACTTCAGGATGTAATGACTGCTGCAAAATTTGAGTAAGCAGACCTAAAAAACCCCATGAGACTGAATCAACTCTTTTGGGACCAATTAACACTAATAGCATGTATCTATGCTTAACATGAAAAATGTTTGCACTACAGTTCTCTTAAAAAAAAAAAAAAATCAAAAAAATCAAGTAATATCTCTTTTCCTATTTTATATTTGTTAGTTGAAGATTTTCTATGAAGTCATATCCTTGATGTTGTCCTACATTGGTCTTCAGAATTTGTATTATTGTCTAGATTTGAAGAGCTGTTAGCAAAGTCTGTGCTTAATTTCTGAATTTTAAATTGCAAACTTTGCAATCGCAATCACAATCGCAAATAATTATCTCATTGTCTAAAAAGTAAATATTCCCAGATCCATGTTTTGCTTCTATAATAAATATAAGTTTGTCTAAATTCGTGTTAGAAAAAATATGAAGTTTTTTTTAACGCCCTTTTATTTAGGATGACCTGAAGGAAAGTTTCTGGGGTATTTTTTTGTGATATAGCAACTACATGGAAAATTAGAACTTATTTAAAAAATGAACAAGAATTAACCATTGTTCCACAGAGCTTGCCATCAGATAGGTAGTCTGCAAATTTGTCACTAATATAAACCCAATATATTTGATGAAACCACAGGGTATTTTAAAAAGTGATAACTAATAACATGTATTCATGAGTCTATGTTTAATTTAAATGAGCCCATTGGTCACAGCGGCTGCTGAAGAAAGGAGCATATGTACCTCCATTGACAACTGGTTACAGAACAGAGGAAGGATTTTTTTGGACATGACCCATTTTTCATTAAATCAGCACCATGGGGTTGCTGTGCTGCAGTGCCAGAAGTTTTAAGCTAAACTTTATGCTGTTGACAGAAAAATCAAGAACTTAAATTTCTCATTGTCATTGTCCTGGTTTTAGCTGGGATAGAGTTAATTTTCTTTCTAGTAGCTGGCATAGTGTTGTGTTTTGGATTTAGTATGAGAAGAATATTGATAACACACTGATGTTTTAATTGTTGCTAAGTGATGTTTACGCTAGTCAAGGACTTTTCAGCTTCCCATGCTCTGCCAGGTGCACAAGAAGCTGGAAGGGAGCATAGGCAGGACAGCTAACCCAACTGGCCAATGGGGTATTTCATACCATATGACATCATGGTCAGTATATAAACTAGGAGGTGTGGTCCATAGCTGTGTGGGGACTGGCTGGGCATTGGTCAGCGGGTGGTGAGCAATTTCATTGTGTGTCATTTGCTTTGTATATTCTATGATTATTGTTATTATTACTATTACTAATACTACTATTTTACTATTTTTTATTTTTATTATAAAACTGTTTTTATCTTAACCCATGAGTTTTCTCACTTTTACTTTTCTGATTCTCTCCCCCATCCCACCGAAGCTGGGGGGGAGTGAGCGAGCAGCTGTGTGGTGTTTAGTTGCAAGCTAGGGTTAAACCACGACAGTTATGCATAATATACATTGCACAAAAAAACTCTCAGGATATTATTTAAACTAATGTTTACAGTATAATGCTGTGACTGAGAATATGATTCATCTAAAGGGTAGGAAAAATCAAGGGTGGGATTCAGTTGCAGATTCTAGACACTTCAATTTAAGAGTCTAAATGCAGGTGCCTAAATATGAATGAAGTGTTCAAGCTCTGAGTAAAGTCCAGAGATATTTGAGCAGCTTTTAGCATTCAAATAATATACAGAGAGCCGTCAGATATATCATAGAATATACAGGAGGTGGCACTCATATTGACTGATGGCCAGAAGCCAGGTGTAGGACATCTCACAGAGCACTAGACACCCATTTCTGGGCAACTGAATCATTGCAATAGTTTGGATACTCAGGACTGCTATTCAGCTGAAAAGCCAACTCAGTTCAATCTGAAATAGCCCCACACTCAACCCTATTCAGCTGTCTGTGATTCAAGGCCTAGTTTCGTTCAAAGCAGCTGTGTAACCTTGGATCAGTTTTGCTGAAAAAATTGTCTGAAAAGGATCTGAAAAAGCAAGTGCTTTAAAACCATGAAAAAGAAGAAAAGTAAAAACACAGACAAAACAGTAGCTGGTGAAATGGGGAGAATTAGTAGCTCAAGGATTCAAGAGGAAAAATACTGACACCAAAATCCTATCCAACCCTCCCTCCCCAAAACCGAAGATCAATTAGAAGACAACAACTCAGCAATATTGAAGGTCATCCCAGTCCAAAAAGCAACAAAAGCTCACTTTTCCCTGTGCAACTGACTGGTGAACATACAGCGTAGACATACAACAGAACAACTACATTGATCAGCGTAGTAGTTTGTTAATCTTAGCAATATGCTGTGTGTAGTAGCCAATAAATGATTGTTTTGTACTCTCAAATTGTGTATAACCTATTTCTGCAGTATCTTTGCACATGCTAAAAGTTGCCCAAAAAAGTGACCCAGAGAAAGAAGGTTAAAGCAGGAACCTAAGAAAAGTTGGGAAGTGAATTCCCACATTCTCTTAAAATGCTGTCTGGAAAACAAATAAATAAATAGATAAGTAAAAATCAGAGATGGTTCTGTTTCTTCTGCAAGGATTAACAAGGTGGATATTATTCTGACAGAAGCCACACTTCAAATTTTGCCCTACTTAGGAACTGTCACCTCTACCTGCCATGTTCTAAGTAGGAAGAACAACCAATGGATGCCTACACGGTGAAATACATAAGTGTGCAGTTAACACTTTCCAGAGAGATTAGCTCTGGGTGTAATAGTACATTGCACTGTGAGACCTCAGCTGTAGTTAAGTCTTTCTGTCCAAAGAGGCACTACTATCAATAGTTCTGTAGTCAGGGTTTCCTCTATTCAGCCAGAACCAGAACAGTTTAAATATAATACACATTTAGCACAGCATGCAAAATTAACTGCTGTAGCAAAAGCAGTATCAGTGTTCCAGCTACCTAAAACTGTAGTCATAGTAATCTGTTTAGATTTAAAGTGGTTATGCCATGCTTCAATCGTTTTCACTCAGACTGTACTGCAAATTTGTTTTGCTATGACCAAAACCCTAATAGTACCAAAAGTTGCCATCACAAACACAGGGAAAAAATGAAAGGTGGAGGGAAAAATCCATTCATGTAATGAAGCAGAGATGCAAAGACACTTTTTTTTTTTATACCAGCAGAATAGGTGATGTAGCTAAGGAAGCTTTATTTAGGCTCTCTCCTGTGACTTTACAGAGGTGAAAAAAAACAGCCTGAAGCCACTTAGAGCTGTTTTTTCCAAATTCCGTGATGACCAAGACATGAAGAACATATAATAACTAATTGCTTGGTTTATGTCAAAAGTAGTCCTCCAGTCTAAGCAGAGTGTTGGATTTCTAGTTAAGTCCAGTACTCCTGAGGACCTTCAGAAAGGTTAGATTACTGGAGAATACCAAACAATAGACAGCAATCAAGATTTAATTTTTAAAAGGAAAATAATTATCATATTACCTAATAGAGAAAGTATTGCCTATTACCCCGTATTACCACTGGCGTGGTGATAAGAAACAGAATAATAAGCTCCATTAAAGGTCACGGTAAGAGAAGGTAATACAAATGAAAAGGACAGCTATAAAAAGTAAACTCTTATCTTAGAAGAGCTTTGAACACAGACACATTCACCTCTATTTCAGTGCCATAGGTGGAGATAAGATGAGGCTTCCTAAGTATCTTTTTGCAACTTAAGTTACTAACGAAAAAGAAACGCAGCACAAGGCTGCACTGAACAGTTGTATCAAAGTAATGCATGTCTTACAAAGCAAAGATGATGCTAACAACAAGACCAACTATAAATCAGCAAACCAAAAATATGGATGGAAAGGGTGGGGCAGGGTTATTGAAAGCAAGCTTACCGACAGTCTGGGGATGTCCATGTTTCCATGCCATGGTTATGGCATGGAAAGTACTCCCCACTCTGTCTAAGCTATCAAAGCAGAGAAGGGCAGACAGTGATCCCTCCTCATAAGATCACATGGCACAGCTGGTTCTTACTCAGATCACTGAGGGCTGTCCTGCTCTAACATGTTTTGCAAAAGCTGTGAGGACACTAGAACAGATCCAGGAGATGACCTAACAGTTAAGCGTTATGGATAAATGAGGTCCACACAGTTCTGGAGCTCATTCTGTGGCCTTCATTTACTTAGTGCTGGATATTTGCCTCAGAGTATTTGTATGGACTTCATCAGGAATCTGAAGTTGGGATTTTACCCTTTTGGAAGAGTTTGAGGTCTCTCAAAGGGAGTTTTTGTTGCATTGTATTGTGGCGCCTGAGAGGCCCTGCAGTGTGGATGAAGACCATCCTCAGAAAGCAGTTGGAGGGTGAATCATTTTTGTTAAAGGACAATTGATGGTGTCGTGGTTTA
>NW_009205010.1:0-16398 GCF_000690835.1 Fulmarus glacialis
GTCCTGGCTATGCTCCCTCCCATCCTCTTCCAGAAATGGAAGCTGAATGTCCTTGACTAGCCCTGCTAGCCGGGGTACTTAGCAACAACTGAAAACAGCGTGTTATTGACATTCTTCTCATACTAAATCCAAAACACAGCACTAGGAAGAAACTTAACTATCCCAGCCGAAACCAGGACACCTTGGTGAGTTCTTCCAGGGCTGGGGGAAGATTGATGGTTGGTTAGATCTTACCTTACAAAGAAGTCAGGAGATGAACAGGTGTACACCCAGACCTGAAATGAAACTGGGATGCATCTTTGGGTCCAGTAACAGACACATCCAAAATCATCTTACTTAAAAATTAATTGGTTGTTTCAAGACAGCTTTGATTTCACTTGATGGAAATCAAGCTCATTCTACATAGGTAGATGTATATAAAGGTGTATACCTATCTATCTGAAATTGAGAGAATTTAGTTTTACTGAATATTTTATTAGTTTTTTTATTGATGTGAAAGGTTGATCAAGTTGGATACAGCTGGATTTTTCAAAAGATTATGCAAATTAGAAAACTTTGGTCACCTATCTGACATAAAATAATAGGTATTGCCAATTTTTAGACAAGACTGGGTAGTAAGTTTTCTCTTCCTTTTTTAATGCAGTCCTTCACTTGGAATTTTGATTATCTCTATTGTGTAAGCAGCAGAATATTATGATAGCACAAAATTGTTTTTGAAAAAATTATTGACTTAATTCACCTGTTAAATATTTTATCACTGTTGCTTTCAATTACAAAAAAACCCTAATTATCCTCAATGACATTAACATTCATAGGAGTATTTGCATATGCAGTAATAAGTGGCACTACTTTGAGGGACATATTGCGCTTGAAGGAATGTGTTCATTCAGTAATGAATTTACATAAATGCAGGTACCCTCCCATGAAGTATTAGGGAAATCAGAAAAGATAACACTGGTTCTCATCAATGTGTGTATATATATATATATGTATGAGTATGATAACATGGTATTTAGATTTGTGTGATATAGGATACAGGCCTAAATCATGTTATCTGCGGCACTCAGACATGCTGGAAAAGTATGTGTCCAATGCTTCTGCTAGGAAGTGAGGCCACGTAATGAAGGATTTGATTCCCTGTATTGCAGCGACCTACACAAAGATATTCATTATAGATTTTTCTTCATTCATAGCTGGTCTCAGAGGTCCTGCACTTACACATACCAAGGCACATATGCCTTTGAAAGTCAAGGCAATATGCACCTGTTAGTATTTTATTAATAATACATTATTACTAAATTATGAAAAATAAACAGGAGTTTTGGAGGTTTAGGAGGAAAATGTTTTGATCTGCCATCTTGGTGTCATGGTTGAAGATCAAATGAAAATGTGGAGGCTAAATGGATTTGGATACCACAGCTCTTTAATCACAGATATATGCAATTGTACAAATTGCACAACTTCCCTCTGCCATGAGGGAGGTGGTGCAGTGAGGCAGAGAAGTTGGCCAGCTTTGGGTAGTGGTTTTGTACACGACTTCCCTGTTACATAGGAGAGATGCTGCAGTCTTGCAGAGCAGTCGGGTGTGTGAGTAGTGCCAGTCAGGCTGTGCACGGTCCTGGGGTCCGGCTGTGGGGTCCCCTGGGCTCTTCCTTGTTCCCTGGTGGTCCCAGATGCTGGTGCAAGGTCATGAGATTTCCCTCCCTGGAGTCTTTTGAGAAACTCTTGTCTAACCTCAACATTCCCCAAGTAAGTGTTCTTAGTTATAGGATTGAGTAGAGAATAACTTGTTGGTGATTTATCTGTTCAAATCATGCTGTTGTTTTCTGATTTGCTGTCACTGCTGGTGGTGTTCACAGTCTGGACATTTCTTTAGTGCTTTTGCCCTTCTTGATGGTCTGCAGATTGTTGGCATAGTTTGGCTATCCACTTACTTGAGCACACAAAAACTATTCAACATGCAGGCTGTAGTTTGGGACAAGTGATTGATCATATTTTGTCTGCTTCTACTTACACAAAACATTTCCTAAATCTTTCTACTTTTATGGAAAATAAAAACTGGCTAAAGTTCAGGGGGTTATGCTAACAGCTATGCTAACCAGGCCTAACTCATGTTAACTGCGGCACTCAGACATGCTGGAAAAGTGTGTGTCCAATGCTTCTGCTAGGAAATGAGGCCACGTAATGAAGGATTTGATTCCCTGTATTGCAGCGACCTACACAAAGATATTCATTATAGATTTTTCTCCATCCGTAGCTGGTCTCAGAGGTCCGCAGTCAGCACAGCTACCGATCAGTACACAGTAAGCATCCTCCTCCTTTGAAGTATCTAAGAGACCCTCACAGACAGTTGAACATAAAAAGACCTCAAGACTGACTTAGCATTATTTTTATATGTTTACAGACACAAATTACATTTTGTTTCTTCTCTTTGCTAATTAGCAGTGGCCAGAAGCTTTATCTGCACTTACACATGAAAATGAATACAGCTAATAAGGATTCCCACTTTTCCTGATACTAAAAAGCTCTTATTTTATCAACATTTCTTTTCTCTTCATTATTGGTCTTTTTCTTCTTTGTCTCTTTTTGCCAATCTAGATGCATCACCTATTTCTTGTATGGCTGCAGATGGTGACAGTACAATGAGAGTTTTCAGTGATGTGATCCTCTGCACTTAGGAGTCTGCATAGCTTTTGCTTCAAGAGAAAAACATAAAGTTTTACTTAAAAAGTATATTACCCAGCTTTGAAAACTTCAATTCTATCAAGCTTTTTATTTAAAAACAAAGCAAAAAAAGTAAGGAAGCAATGCCAGATTCTTACTACAGTGCATTGTTCAGTCCAGATGGATGTTTGAACTTGAAGACAGATGGACAGTGAGTTTCCTTAAGTGTGGGCAGTTTTGATAATATCGTAAAGGTGGGAAGTAGTTGTTTTGAAGAGAATGAGAAATAAAGAGGAAAACTAAAATAAAGCTTCCTTACAAGTAAGCCCGAATTTAAACTGCTGTCACTTCAGACTGCAAAAACCTAGCAGAGAAACAACAGTTTTGGTTTCTTCCTGGTCAGTGATGTGGTGACCTTTCCATTTTTGTACTGCTCATTCCCAAATTTGAGCCATAATTCACCTTTTGGTGGTAATTGACATAATATGTCAAACAAGCGGGATAGTTTTCTGTTGTGAATGATAAAATACAAAAGTAAAGGCCTTTGAAATATTTAAAACAACCAACAGCCTCCAGGAAAAATATGCTTTTATGTACTCAGCTGTACCTGAAAGTGAAAGAACTCTTTGTTACAGCTTCAGAATCTTACGTAGTATGAGAACCATGCTGAGTTGCTGAGGTCTTTCTGCGCTATCTTCCTGTCACTTCAACCTGTGAAAGTGTAATCCTAGTGGTGGAGGCAAAGGATGAAAAGATTGGATTAAGTTGCAATATGGGCTAATCAATGAATGTGAATATTAACAAAATGTATTTTAATGGATCTTGCAAAAAGAAATATAGGTTAGATCCATAGGATATCAGTAGAATTTCGAAGGTAATTTTCGTCTGTAACAGATGTAAGAGTTAAGACAGCCAATATAATAAGACAGCTGAACATAGTAAGCCACCCAGCATGTCTGAAAAAACAATGCATATAATTTTAGAAACCAAAGGGTCTTCAGGTAGGCTTTGAGAGGCTTATGAACAATGTCGATTATGGTGGAATTAGTGACTATGTCTACTTTAGAAAGTAGTGTGGACCAACAGGAGCTGATCTGAACAGTGATACAGAAAGCCCTAAATGGCCTGTTACTCATGATACACACTGCAGTGTTTTTTATCTTAGTCTGATCCCACAGACCATTTGCAGCTGGAGAACTTTAGATAAATCTTGCAGTTTAGTTTCATCTGAAAGTAATTGTATGGCCCCTTTTTGGGTTTATTTATTTGCATGTTTTTAAATGGGTGCAAAGAGACCCTGCAAGCAGAATATATACAAACATATATATGTACGCATGCACATACATATATTTGTCTGTATGCATGTTCACAGTGTACAAAACAAAGTAAAAGAAAAACCACCTATGCAAATGAATGAACTATTGCAAGTAAAAACACTAGAGAACTAGCTGGTGAAGAGTGAGTTGAATTTGTAAATTTGTTTTTAAGAAGAATGATGTTAACTTGGAATTTTTCAGAAAAATACTGGGCACAATTTGGGTTTCCTTTGTATTGGGAGATTGAGGAATTACTGTCTAATAACAAAATATTAGTGTGTGATCTCATTGAACAGTATGAATGTGGTAGGTTTTTATTTACAATAGATTTTTATTTACAGATTTTTGATAGAAGGGGAGGGTTAACAAACATGGCTTAATGAGATCAAGTGATTGGAAGCTGAATTTGGGCAGAATAAAATAAAAAATAAAGAAAATTAATAATCATGAAGGGCAGTAACCTCCAGGACAGCTTGCCTGATGGTATTGGATTCTTATCACTTTCAGTCTTAAAATCAATATGTCTCTTAGTAAGAAATTTTTCTATACCTCATTAAGTTAAGTTTTGATAAGTGGTTACTGTAGAAGGTCATAGCAGATGATCATAATGATCTTTAAAGTCTGTGAATCTATTAAAGAGTATTAAATATATACACTTTCACTTGTTAAGGTCGTGTAGTTTCTGTAAGTTCCATGGAGGCTAAAAGGGGTCACTGGATCATTTAGTCTGATCTCTAGAATAATGAAGTCCATAGAATTTTGCCCAAGGATCTTTTTGCTTTCAGACAGGTTATTTCCTAGATTTCCTAGAAATGTTTTTTAGAGAGCAGAAAAGTTATTTCATTATATGGAAAATGTGACATGTACACAATGCAGTCTGTGGTAACATTTCTACTGTTTGTTGAGCCCAAAGCATTCCTTATTCTAAGATTACAATTGATAATATACCCATAATTTTACATGAACTTTAATTAAAAGATTATATATTTTTTGGTAACTAGAGATTTTAAATCAGTGCAGTGATGCCCTTCAACCTTTGATACATGGAGTTTAGGATGATATGAAAATGGCTAAAAGGATCCTTCACTGAGGGAGCTCAGAATAAGCCAAGATGGAAATCTAGTTATACACAGTACAGGAAGCTCTCGCTGTCTGTTACTTTCACTATTTGTCTCAATAAGCTTAAAAGCTCCACAGACACACTTGCATGGACATAATCAGCGTGCTGTGTGGAAATGTAGCTGGAGGACTTTCACGAGTAATGCAAATAAACTACCGTTTGAAACTGTGCATCTTTCAAACTGCTTCTAATTCAAGCAGGCTACAGCAAGAAAAATGTAATGTAGGTAGGCTGTCTGCTCTTTGGTCAATGATCATATACTTCTGGGTCTGTGGGGAAACAGAGAGAACAGGAACAAAATAGCAGATATTTAGACACAAACTCGTTCAGTCACAAAGTGCCAAGAGAGGAATGCATCTTCTGCAAGCTAGTCCCTTTTATTTGTAAATAAATAAAACACTGGAGTGCAATTGGGGTTGGAATTTATGTCATGTAACTCGAAGCTTTGCAAAATGAGCTGGTTGTGTCGGCTCCCTTTACAGCCAGTGGAAAGAAATAGTCGCTCCTGAAGTCGCTCCTCATTACCTTGGACACGTCCTAGAATGGTATGAATTGACTTCTGATGACAGAGTCTCTCATCTGGCCGTATGCATCTAAAAGTTAGGTATTTAGTCTAAACTTCTCACTCAGACTATTTCATTCAATGTAAATAATATATCTAAATATATTTTTCCTAAAAGTCAGCTGAACAGGTGTAATGCATAGGTTCCTCCTGCGAACTCATCTAAATAATTCCATTTGTAATTCTTGTAATTCGTGCTCTGCAGGATCAAGGGCACTAGATATCACTGATCAGAACATCAGCATTTTTTTAGTGCAGAGTCAGGAAAAGATGGTAGGTCCTTTCCTCACAGGAGAAGATGAGAGGCAATGAATTGAAGAGAAAGCTTTGACAGGTTTCTTTCTTCCTGCTTAAATATGCTCCGAAGAGGTAAGTAATATACATAAAGGCAATTTTCCTAAAAGTCCACTGAAGTCATATTGTGCTTGGTCTCCTCATTAGTAGCCCATAACTGTAACCAAGGGAATGCCTGATCAGATCCTTTTCCTTGCTCATGCATTCTCAAAAAGCTGAGTGGATTCAGGAACCTCTGCCGCTTTCTGTTGTGTGACTATACTTTAGATCAAAAATACAATATGCAGCACACTTTAAAGGCATACATCCTGTGAAATAGGTGCTTCCCTTAAGAGCATAAATGGTCTCACAGACAAGTTTACTTCAATGGTTTTGCTCACAATGAACCATAAGTAAGGTTGTTCTTACCTTAAAGACAGAATAATGAATATAATAAAACAAGACATTAATGTATTTTCTGGTTTGTTCCTATAGTATAAATTTATATAAATTGCCTAATTAATATTTTTTAATTGAAACTTGGGGATTGGCAGCGCATTCCAGTCCTTAAATGTCATTGCTGAAATCCTAAGGAAATGAAATGACTTGGGAGTGTAATTTCCTCATGTTCAACCACCTTCTTTTCTCAATAGTGATCATAATCCTGTGCTTATGTTTTATAATCTGTTACCATGGAGATATTACCATACACACAGGATGGTTGCTCCATTGCATACAATCAAGTAGGATAAGAATGTTGATTAAAATGGTTGCAAAAAATCTTCAGATCCAATAATTGAAAGGGAAAAATAGAAGAAAATCAAATATGATTTAGCTAATAAAAGAAATAATCTTTGATCTTGTAATTGTTCAGATTTTCTGCTTTAGATTCCTTATCTTGCATTGTTCTTTACTGTAGGAAAAACATACCTTTTACTTGGATTTACAATGAAAAATCTTAATTGAGTAGCTAAATAATGATCCAACTCAGATTGATAGCCATCTGACTACTAGGCTATGGATATGTCTCTACTACCATTGTACAACACCATGGCAAATGGACCTGGAAAGCGTGAGACTCACAGTGATTTTGCTTCATATTTGAGATTGGAGAAAAAAAAATCCTTTTCAGAATTATTTTACTTACAAAATCTGACATGTATTTTGTGTATTTTAAAATGCACTTTTCAGAATGCTTCATTCAGTTTAATGGGTAATTAATTTTGACAGTATGTAATTTTAAATTATTTTTTAGTACTACCTAGTTGTCTTAAGTGTATATTTGCAAGGACACTATGTTATAAATCTATGTCCAGGTCTATAGGACTGATCTTTTATCATTTTGAATCATTATTATTATTGCAGAAAACTCCAATGGCTTTCCCAGCACTGTAGAAGACACTTAAATATACTGTGATTCAGAAAGTATTAAACCATGAAATGCACCCCCCCCCGCAAGTGTGACAATTTATATTCTTAAATATCTTGTTGAATCAGGATATCCTTGATAGAAACCGAAAGCAAGACATGATATAAGGTTGCTAGAATGATGTTGGATATATGTAGAGGGTCCTTATAATTGAATCTGTTATTGATTGAATACTTACTACTTGAATCCTTCATATGTCCTGAAAAAAAAGAATCCCTTTCACCAGGAATTCTCCATCTTTTGCTTTAGGTGTTTACAGTAATAATGTTTGAGTAACTGTTATGAGTTATTACAGGAAAAGTAATCAAATAATGGCAATAGTGTATATTGGATGCCCTTCATTTATTCCTTAGAGGAAATCCAGTTTATGAAGGCATATGTTCTGCAAACTGAGCCCACAACCACTGGGAGCAATGTATACAGTCCAAATCTGTCAGCACATCACAACAAAACTGTATATATCTAACTAACATGCTGACAAGAATACTAATAAACACAAAAGGGAGGCCAGAATTCTCACTTGCCACTAAGCTTAGTTAATTATGTTATGGATAGCTTTTCAGCCTTTTGTTTGGATAGAGTAAAAACCTACAACTGCCATGTGTTTGATTGTGTTCTATCTGTAAATCAAATTTCCTTCCTTGATGGTAGTTTGTTTTCTAATACTACTGAAAAAAAGAGGTTTTAATTTTCAGTAATTTCTTAAATTTTCATTCTTAGTCCTCAATATGTAGCTGTCAGCCCTGAAAATGGAAGTGTACCCACTGGAGTCTGCAAAAGTGTGGGATGTTATGAGTTAACTGATTTTTTTGTTTGTTTCTATAAAAAGTTTTAGAAAAAGTTCCGTATAACCTGTTTGAATAAAATTATGAATTTTAATCAGATATCTTAACCTAGTCAATACAAATAATATTCATAAACTACCTTTGTAGGTGTAATTTGATCATAGGCATTCATTATCATATTCAGTAAAGAATAGAGATAGTATTAGTGTTTAGAACTACACCTCTACTTTAAATATTAGAGTAAAATACAGTAATATTTCACCCAGATATTTCTATTCACTGACCATCTGTGGCTGCAAAAAAATTGAGGATTGTGTCTCAGCATCTTCAGAAGAAAATATTTCCTTTATCTAATTGAACTCTAATGGAGCATTTCTGAAGACTCGCATGGGAAATGTTCTTTTGCAGTCACTGATGACAGTACAGGTAGAAGTGGTTGTTGCCATGACAGATTCAGAAGGCAGATGATAACCTTGGTGTGTGGGCCAGCATTACTTGTTACAGAAAAATTGATTTCGATGTAAAAAGCTGAGCAATTTTTGAGTTCATATTGAGTACATGATAGTTTAGAATTTTTCATTTGCCTACCCTGGTCTACTGACACTAAAGGGATTACTCTACTCTTCAGCGTGACATGTTCTGGAAAAGGTAATACAGAATATCAAACTAGCTTTAACATAGATTGTGAATCAAGGCTGCGCACACTGAAAAAAGCACTTGGGAGCTAAATATTTAGGTAAATAAACTACTAGTTTTAAGCTACTAGTTTGCCTGTCTTTATCTTTTTCTTTGTACTCTACCCCAAATTCTGATAGCCTTAAAATAAATGTTAGAACAGCCCTCAGATGACCTTCTTGATCATATTCACAGCATGCTTTCTTGATATAAAATTCAAGTTGACAGCATTGTGAATAGAGAAATATAGCTGTAGTTTCTGTGTGATTCACATGTTACCTTGCAAATGTGCTCACATTAGATTCTAGAAATAGACATTTGTATATAATGAGATAGACCCTAGTGGGCAGCAAATCAGATGAGTTTCCCAAGTGTTTGAAAAGAAGGATTTACACTTTAAAATTCAACAAACTTTGTGACAAGCAAGGGAAAATCTCCAGATTGTCTCAACATTGAGTATTTTGTTGCCACTTGGCTGAGTGGGAGTTGGATAAGGTGTTGGTGAGCTGCAAACACGATAGGGTGCAAAAAGCAGAAATCTCTAGCTAAAAGCCAGTGTGGTCTGTCTGGCCTGAAGTGTATATTAGGAGAGTTTAGGTAGACCATTTGCCCCAAAAGCTGTTGCAATGGTTGTGGGCTATTAAGCCCCCTTCGCATACCAGCTTGGGAGCAAATTTTTATTAAAAAAAGCAAAAAAAAAAAAAAAAAAAGAAAAGAAGCTGTTGTAGCTCTTGTTAGATAAGATAGATATGAGGGAATTTGTTTAAGCAGACATTATAAGAGAGTTATTGCTAGGTTTGGTAGAGTGGGAGGACAGAAGGTTCAGGAGAACCCTCCTGAAGGGAGGGTTGCTTTTGCCTGAGGTCCTTCCATTGGTTATAATGCCATTGCTGTATGCTGAGATATCTTTTACAAAACTTATCCTTATCCTTGAAAGTGCTTTGCATCCACTTTAATTCAAACAAGTCTTCATTGTTTTATGGTTTGTTTGTTTTTTTCCATTAATTGCCCCTTTAAATTTCAATTGCACATACTGCTGCTAAACTTAGGGCCAAAGAGGAAGGGATGTTTGTAACTGCACTCTCAGTACATAACTTGTCTCAAAATAAAAGCTAGAAATATATTTAAAATCTACTTTGCGTTTATTTCTATAACACTGCTGGAAATAATTTCCACACCACGGGGACCTCTTCTGAGGGAAGCAGGGTGCAGCCACAACAGAGGCTCCCTGCAGCTGTGTACTCAGTAAGAGTTTTCCTTCTAGGGAATGTGCAATTTCTAATTATGAGAGAATCCTTATTTGGCATAGGAATGACAGGCTCATCTGCTTGTTAATAAAAGCATTTATTGTCCACATTATAATATAATGTGTATTGGAAAGGAGCTGCCTAAAATCATTATGGAAACTTCATTAATAGCTCACTATAGTCTGGAAATGAAATGTCTCCCTGAAAATGCTAGTCTTAGTCTGTGCTTAACATTAGTAGGAAAAAAAAATAGGTAGCTTGTTTTCTCCCACTTTTTTGTTTGTGCTTATGCTTGCAATGTGTGCGTAATCAGTGACGCTGTTTAGACTGTTAGATCTTGGCCCTGTGATTTACTCTAAGCAGGAGAATAACTGCCAGTATGGGAAGCCCTAATGAAATTGGTGGGGATCTGCACAAATTACACTGTTGTGTCCTCGTCTTAGTTAAAAAAATCATAAATTATTTCTTCCCCACCCCCCCCCAGCTGATAATTTTAGTGGGAAAATGAAATTACTGTGTATTTATCAGATTCATAACAAGCATAAAATATATTTGCTCATTGTGGTACAGATCCTAAAAAGAATCCCTAAGGCAGAAATTAAATTACCTTCAGGCATCTAAAACTCAAATTTTAATACAAAAACAATGGGCTAGTGCTTACCTAACTCCCAAAGTTCCTAAGCTTTCAAGGAGTCTCCCCTTCTGACACTAAAAGTCCCTAGTTTCCTGCATATAGAAGTGATCTTATGAGTACTCTGCTTTAGGAAGTTCAGTGCCACCGCCCAGCTCAGGTCTTATTGGAATCCAGAAAATACATGAAGAATATGACCTGGTAGGCATGTTCCACAGGGTCAGACTCCACATAAGAGATAGCTGTAGCAGATTTCTTTCAAAAACTTCTGGTGGTGGGGCATGTGGATGTTCCCATCTGCATGCCTGTACATAACGTGGTGGCTTAGAGCTCCCACAGATGTGCTGCATAATCCTGGCTGCTGCTCCCTGTTTTCTGCAGTATTTCTGCTTTATGTAGCCAATCTTCAGTTTAATGTCTCTTCTTCAGAGGCAGGTTCACAGAATCTTCTTCCTGTGGCTGTGGGAATCTTTGTGTCTTTCTACTTTCAGTGGGTTAGCACAGTGCAGTTGTAGCCCTTTGGAGAAGGAATGCCTCCAGAAGTGCTTGATGCAGCTTGAATCTTCTCTGGCTGAGTGAAGGCATCTTGCTTCCCAGGCTAGTGCTCTCATCACATACAGGGGTTATGTACAAGGCATGTCTATTTGGCTCTCTTCATCTCTTTCTAGGTATCTTTATTTATGACATCGACCATCTGAGTTTCTCCCCATATACGTAGGTCTCTAATTATTACAGGGGTACACGGGCTCCTGGGCTTAGCATTTTCTGTTGGCTATCTCTATTTGCTGCCTACTCTGAGAAGGGAATCTGGCCCTTTGAAATATCCGTGAGATTATTTCTTAATAACATGCATGATACAGTCCTCCAATTTGCCTGGGAATTATGTATGTGTGTGATAGGGTAGTTGAATGCATTCCTTATGTATGTAAAAACCTTTCAGGTATTCATGGCAGTTTTGGAATTTTAAAGCTCAAAGGAGTGGGTGGTCATTATGAATGCACTGAGCAATCGATTTTGCTGGTATCTCATATCAGAAGAGACTAAGTTGGAGCCAATCTTTTCTACATGACAGTACAACAGTTGGAGTAATTTGTGCTAAGTAAAGGCCAACCAGAGCCACAGCTGAGGGGCTTCAAATACTTAAGAAAGTGCAGAAGCTTTTGCCGAGATACTTTTTGATCAGAATAACTTGGCAGTCACGGAAAAAGGTGAACTCATATGGGTCCTTGTCCTCACATTTTATATTCCTTAAATGGGTAATGTCAATTGCTTTACCCCTTGAAAATTGGCTGGTGCTGTACACGTTAGCAAGGCTCTTTACTTGGTCACAGTCCAGTCAAAACGATTGCCTCCTTTGAACCTTGGCAAAACACTGGCCTTACTGAAATTGCTCAGTTTTTCCACAGACGCCACTGGAAAAAGGATTCACATTTTTGTGCTTTTAATAAAGTGTTCTGAGAAGCTTTCTGTCATTGGTTTGCTCTATGATAAAGTTCTGGTTATATATTACTTCTATATATTTATATATAAATACACAAATATACTTATAATGCATTGTATACAAACATATTTATAATGCATTGTAATGTGTTAGGAATATTCCAGTGTACAAAGATGAATTTTATAATCATATAATTGCTAAGAGTATTAGATTCTCTACTTCCAGTAATCTATTTTTATTTTTCTGGATGTCTCATCTTGTTTCCTCAAGGTCTCTTAACCTTGCTTGACTACTGAATTTGAGGAAAGGAGTTTGTCTGCTAGACAGAGCTTAGTCAGGAAGGACTAGACAAGCCTAATATAAAACATTTCATAGATATGTCTCTTGTTCTGTTCTTGTGCAGACCATGGGAATGCTGTAAGTTCTTTTAACAGTGCATAGTAAAAAGTGAAAATACCAGTCTATTGTTTTTGCCTGTGCTTATATGACATTTCAAAGCAATTCAGGAAAAGCTGTCTTTTCGTTAGGCAAGCACAGCCCTTAGCGCACTGGATTTTAGGTTCAGGCATCGAAGGTCTAACAGGTTGACCAACAGAGGGATTGTTGTTGTAATGAATTTGTTCTCCAGCTGCCCTCAAGCTTAAAGTCATGTATGAGGATACAATTTTGTCTGGAGCCAAGCTAGTGTGACAAATGAACAGACCTGGTCTCTACATGACAGTGTTTTCTGATTATTAGATGTATTTGCTCAAAGCTCAGGAGAGCCCTGTTATACCCATTTCCACACCTACAATGTGAGCATAATGATACCACCTTATGAAGTTCGCTGTGACTCACTGAGGAATATCGCCGTTAAAATGTAGAAATTATTAGTTATTTATTGCATTTATTCTGCATTAAAATGCCCATTTGTAGTTTGAGATATGGCCTGTGCTTTGGAAACAGGCCAGTATCAAAGCTTATAATTTTCTTCCTGCTGTTATATTCTGACTAGCTCTAGATTTTATTTGCATATTGAACCTCAAGCCTGAAACGGTTTTAGGTTTCACAGTGTTGAGGTTTCTGAGTCGCTTAACAGTCTGTGAGAATTTTTTGGTTTTATTTGCATAGTCTCAGTTAAAATAACCCTTCTATGCTATTATAGAAGAGTTAGTGAAGTAATCCAACTGAGACGTCAGTTCCCTAATGCTCTGAGATAGTTTTGCTTGACAAACATGCTCTTGCAAATGGTTCTGATAAGCTGAATATGTTGATGTGCTGCTCAACGCACACAGATCAGTAGGCAGCAGCTGTAACTGCGCCTTCATTTTTTTAAAGTGTGAAGAATGTATGTGTTATAGAGGAAAATATGCCTGAAAATCATAACTGTCATTTCAGACTTGATATCACCCTCAGAGTCTTAAATGAAGTGGTCCCTGCAAAGTTTGAATACTGAAAACTTTTATTTTAGAGGCATATCTGTGCTTCTGTAATTAAAAGCCTGCCAAAGTTACTCAGAATGCCTCTTTGTGAAAAGATGGAATTTGGATATCAAGAAATGTTTCTGAGCTGAAACATGGCAGATAATCTTATTCCAGAAACAATTTATTCTAAAATTGAATTGAATGTATTTTTGTCAAGTTGTGATGTAGGAGTTTAGATTGCATTTCTGTGCTGCTAGAACAAGATCACTAAAAAATGCTATAGATATTTTTCACACGGTGTTATCCCTCTTTTTTTGGCACACTGTATCACAACTGCCTATCATGTGGTAATATGATGTATAAAAGTTATGTATGCCTTAATGCCCAGTGTTACACTGAAAATTTGTGCAAAAGAGAGTTGTTAAGAGAAATGACACTTCAGGGGTCTTGCAGCTTAGCACATTCCTTTGATTTCTTTTCTGATTATACTTACCTGACTTAAAGCATGATGATCATGTTTACTCATATCAGAGTAACACAGACCACACAATACAGTAAAATGTGATAATATAATCAAATTCAAATATGCCTATTCCTTAATATTTATAACTAACTGAATAAAAGGAATTAGGGATAAAATTTGGGAATGAAGGACATTATAGCAGAAAATGAAATGGTATGTTACACCACCAAAAAAGAAAAGGAGGAACAAAGAAGAAACCAACTTTACCCCAAGTATCCAAAAGAAGTGAAATTCAGTATATAGATTGGCTGACCAAATCTTGTCTACAACATATGGGAATAAGAATGTAATGATAAGGCTTCATTTAACTTAACAGACCTACAGGACTGCATTAACAAGACAAATCACTACACAGATGGGACAGCAGCAAAAGGGTTCACATATTCAGAATCTTTTTTTATTTCAGCCAAAGATTAATCAGCAGTAAGATGGATAGCAACTGATGATTTAATTCCCAGCTTTTCTTTAAAATGTCTCAATGGGATGTACCACCCAGTAAGGCATTCCTTTGGAAAGAACTTTGACATAATCCAGGAGGCATTTTGTAGTAATTTCCACTGCCATGACAAAGCCTAGATTAAGCCATTCTGGTGCCAAGCCCGTTCTAGTCTCACGATTATTAGGACAGGTAGAACTGAAAAGGTGGTGGGAAGTTTTAAGCTTGTGTTTACGGTGCTAGAGATGCCTTTGCATGTAATAATGGAGTTGCCTGTCTGGCTTTTATATATTTAAACCAAGTATTTTAGCTTTTGAGACAGATGGTAAAATCATCAACGAATTGCAACAGTTGTGAGAAGTGTAGGGAGAGGCGGCAGCTAAAATTGCTGCATCCCAAGATCATTTCTAGATTTATGAATGCTAACCCACACTTTTAACTGCACTGATAGATAAACAGGATCCCAAGGATAACACAGAATGAAAATAGCATGTTCTTACTTCAGATTAATCTACTGCTATGTATAAGGATCATATATGGTTTCTGCATGTTTTAGCTTCTGAATGATCTTCAAGAACTGGCCTACAGATGGTAAATTGTAATAGCCTGATATGGAAGAGTAGGTGAACAATACTTGGAAAATATTCAGCTTTAGGGAAAACTGACACAAAAGAACTACTGAATGTAACAGAATCTGCACAGAGGGTTTGCAGGGATGTGTATTAACGATAAGTAGATGAAGATCAACAATTTCATTCCTGAATACCTGCATTCATCAAACAGTAACATCATTTGTTCCAAAACGAGCAGGTCCAATTTACATATTACTGGATATCTAGTCCCTTATGACTGCAGCCAATGTTTAGGAATAGTATATTTTTTACGCAGTTATCTACCTTATCATTCAACAATATATATTTTTATGCTTTCTACATTTGCATAGCAAGGTATAGGAACACCTGAACCTTTGGCTGTAATCACCTGCTTGGAAAATTGGCTAAAAAAGGCATTGGTGGGTATTCCCAAAGGCTAACTTTAGGGTAAAGTCTTTAGAGTGCATCTATGATCAATGTAAAAGGAGAAAGATAAAGGGATTCTGTAGATAGTGATTCAGCAGGGTCCTAACCTCTGCTGCCATTAACAGTAAAGGGAGTCAAGACTAAGTAGAATCATAGAATCATACAATCATTAAGGTTGGAAAAGACCTTTAAGATCATCGAGTCCAACATTAACCTAACACTGCCAAGTCCGCCACTAAACCATGTCCCTAAGCACCACATCTACATGTCTTTTAAATACGTCCAGGGATAGTGACTCAACCACTTCCCTGGGCAGCCTGTTCCAATGCTTGACAACCCTTTTGGTGAAGAAATTTTTCCTAATATCCAATCTAAACCTCCCCTGGTGCAACTTGAGGCCATTTCCTCTTGTCCTATCACTTGTTACTTGGGAGAAGACTAGAACCTCCTTTCAGGTAGTTGTAGAGAGCGATAAGGTCTTCCCTGAGCCTCCTTTTCTCCAGGCTAAACAACCCCAGTTCCCTCAGCTGCTCTTTTTCTTGTTCTCTAGACCCTTCACCAGCTTCGCTGCCCTTCTTTGGACACGCTCCAGCACCTCAATGTCCTTCTTGTAGTGAGGGGCCCAAAACTGAACACAGTAGTCAAGATGCGGCCTCACCAGTGCCGAGGGACAATCACTTCCCTAGTGCTGCTGGCCATGCTATTTCTGACACAAGCTAGAATGCTATTGGCCTTTTTGGCCACCTGGGCACACTGCTGGCTCATATTCAGCCAGCCGTTGACCAACACCCCCAGGTCCTTTTCTGCCGGGCAGCTTTCCAGCCACTCTTCCCCAAGCGTGTAGCATTGCATGGGGTGGTTGTGACCCACGTGC
>NW_009205010.1:16679-17108 GCF_000690835.1 Fulmarus glacialis
ACAAAGAGTACGCCTTGCCCAAGCCATGAATAGTCAATTTCTCCAGGAGAATGCTGTGGGAAACAGTGTAAAAGGCTTTATTAAAATCTAGGTAGACAACATCCACAGCCTTTCCCTCATCCACTACGCGGGTCACCCTGTCATAGAAAGGAGATCAGGTTAGTCAAGCAGGACCTGGCTTTCATAAACTCACAATGACTGGGCCTGATCACCTGCTTGTCCTGCACATGCCACGTGATGGCACTCAAGATGATCTGCTCCATAACCTTCCCTGGCACTGAGGTTAGACTGACAGGCCTGTAGTTCCCCGGATCGTCCTTCCGGCCCTTCTTGTGAATGGGCATCACATTTGCTAACTTCCAGACAACTGGGACCTCCCTGGTTAGCCAGGACTGCTGATAAATGATTGGAAGGGGCTTTGTGGGGACA
>NW_009205010.1:17360-39286 GCF_000690835.1 Fulmarus glacialis
GCCCTCCTTTTGTTGCTAATGCATTTACAGAAACATTTTTTATTGTCTTTTATGGCAGTAGCCAGATTAAGTTCTAGTTGGGTTTTGGCCCTTCTAATTTTCTCCCTGCATAACCTCATGACATCCTTGTAGTCCTCCTGAGTTGCCTGCCCCTTCTTCCAAAGGTCATAAACTCTCCTTTTTTTCCTGAGTTCCAGACAAATCTCTCTGTTCAGCCAGGCTGGTCATCTTCCCTGCTGGCTCATCTTTTGGCACATGGAGACAGCCTGCTCCTGCGCCCTTAAGATGTCCTTCTTGAAGAATGTGCAGCCTTCCTGGACTCCTTTGCCCTTCAGGACTGCCTCCCAAGGGACAATGTCAACAGGTCTAAACAGGCCAAGGTCTGCCCTCTGGAAGTCCAAGGTAGCAGTTCTGCTGACCCCGCTGCTTACTTCTCCAAGAATCAAAAACTATCATTTCGTGATCACTATGCCCAAGACAGCCTCCAGCTGTCACATCACCCACAAGTCCTTGTGCGTTCACAAACAAAAGGTCCAGCGGGATGCCTTCCCTAGTTGGCTTACTCACTGGCTGGGTCAGGAAGTTATCTTCCACACGCACCAGGAACCTCCTAGCCTGTTTCCTCTCTGCTGTATTGTATTTCCAGCAGACATCTGGTAAGTTGAAGTAGTTAGTGCCTAGAGTTAGCTACAACACACACATTCTTTCTTGTATTTATTTTTGTCAAATTATGAAACTATATTTCTGAATGCTTTAATTGGATTTAGACTGTTGTGCCAGGTTGCACTGCTTATGCTTTGTGTGGTGCTGCTAAATAAAATACCAACTATTCAGCCTTGTTAATTAATATGCAATGAGTTATTGTGGAAATCGCTCTACACTTGAATTCTGCTGATTAACCTTATATAATTTGAATTATATACAAGTTGCTAATTGTTTACATTTTTAATAACTTTCAAGGTTTTTTTTTGATGCTTTTCAATTGATCCTGCTTTTCAGAATATACAGGACTTATTTCCAAACTGAACAGGACAAGAAAGTATTTCCCCAACTAGGAGAAATAATTTTTGTATTGCTGTCCAAATGCCCCAGCTTTAATTAATTAAAGAACCTTAAAAATCTAAATCTGTGTCACAATAAGCCTGTTTATACTACTTTTCTTTAGAACACCTGTGACATCACAAAGAATTGTTGAATTTATTATGAAGAATGAGAAAAGGGAGGAATGTATGACAGTAAGTGGGTTTGCTCATAAGCTAAAGGATTTTAAGATTCTTTTTCTCAAGGCGTAAATGATAACAATGGAAAATGGCTTTTTAGAAGTAATTTTATTTATTTGCTGTATCCTATGGGGAATAAAACAAATAAATGAATAAAGGAAAGTGCTTGCCCTTTCATGGCCATAAATTACTCATTGTTCAAAATGATTTGAGTTGTCAAAGGCACAAGATTGCATACAGTTACTTGAGAAATGATCTTCTTTCGTATATTGCTGTATTCTCTTTATTTCATGCTCCTTTTCTGCTTGCTCTAGTTTGTCATTTTCAGTGTTTCAGGCAAAGAAAAAGATGTTCTTTTTATTCTGTTAGAGAATAGAAACTTCAAGACACATATTAGAGGCCACTAAATGGGGACAATCAGTTTCTCATTGTCTTGCTGACTTTGATTATCTGCTATTGATTTATACTAACTTGCTTCTGTCTGTAAAAAATCCTGAGTATTTAATTAAATCCCACATTGGCAATTAGCAGCTGTTATGGTAGCCACTTGAGAGTCATATGATTCCACCATGGCCACATGGTTGCAAAATCCACTCCCTGACCACAAAGTTTGATTGGATCTCTCTCTGCTCTAAATGTGAAATGAGAGGGTTCTAGGGATGTACTGGACCTACTGGATGGCTTTGTGGGATTTTTTTTAAACATATTATTAGTGTTTGCAGATATTCTGGAAATTTATCTTTAATACTTTTTTTCTGCAGTTTCTATAAAAATAATTCAGGAAACTGTAGTAAACTTTGATCAGTCCTTATCAGGCATATTGCAACTGGCTTCATATAAGCAGTCAGATGGCCACCAGTTGTGTATAAACTAGCAACACTGGCGTTAGGATTTCAATATTACATTACTATTTAAAGGAGCTTTGCTTTGACAAAGGAAAGGATTCTCTCTTGCAGTTTAGGAAAAAAAAAAAAGAACTTTTAACTTTGCATAATAGTTTAAAATAAAAAAGAAAATATTAATGTTTGCTATGGTTCTTAATATAGTGCATTTCATAATACTTTATGACTTAGCCAGTGTAAGAGCTACTGTTTCTTGCCTCTAGGTATAGACATGTGAGATGTAATGTTCTAAATGTTTGTAAGAAAACATTTCTAATGGAACCTCTTTTTACCCATAGACCTTCTTCATCACCTTACCATAAAAGTGTTGAATCTGAACCTAGCAAATCTACTGAAACTTTAAGTGCTTTATTTTTAAAACTTAAAATTGGTTTGGAAAGGTGCATAGTTCAATGACTCAGACAAAACCAATAGATTAGATAAAAGGAAAATCCAGTCATTTTCTTTTTTAATCCTAGCTTTAGTTTATATCTTAAGGAATGATATCACTTAGGCCTTGTCTTTGCTTAACAGAAATGATGATTTTATTAGGGTCTCCAGGGATATTCAGAATTTCTGTGAAACTGAAGGTTTCTTTAGTCCAGAGAGACACAAAAGTTCCCAAGATTGTTCTTGGAGAAATGATAGCTAAAGGTATTTAATCATATTTTTCCCTGGATAGCAGATTACATCCAGTTCTGTTTCACTATGGATGCAATGATTCATGCATTCATGTGCTCCTGAATTTATTGTTACGTTTTCCTCTGTACACCAGCAAAGCTGTGTTCCCAATGAAGATACAAGCTGGGACAACATGAAAGTGGGTGACATGGAGGTACATAAGAAATTATAGAGTTTGCAGTCATGCAATTTGTTAGGCTGAGGTTTGTTGAGTCTAGAGATGCCAGTCATCTTTACTCTAAGAAGTTGGTCCCTATAGACTGATTATTACAGTGTATTAAAAAGGATCAAAAATAAACACGGTCAGGCACAACAAGAAAGCTGTGGGTTACATGCCTCATGCAGCAAAAGTAACATTAAGTAGAAACAGAAAAAGTGAAGGTGACTTCTACTTAGTTCTTGGTATTTGTGAAATAGGAAGTACAATTTAATTTGCAGATGGAACAGCATTTCCAAATTATCCTAAAATCCTTGAAGAGATGAATAGCACTGTTAAACAGAGAACTCCCTGATGCATGAGATCGGATAGCTGCCTTGCTGTGCAGTCTACTCTTTGCAGAAAGTTGAGGCTTCCCCAGCTGAGGATCTCTGGACTGGATCCTCTGGACAGTGCCAGCCTTTCTACAGTCTTTAATGTCTTCGCTCTTACTACTCTTCTAACAATGTTACAACTTCTGTAGATATCAAGGTTAGTGACCTATTAGATGGAATTTTTTTTTTCTTTTTTTTTTTGGGGGGGGAGGGGGTGTGAATTTTAGGGTATGTTGATGACTTAGTAAAAAAGTAGTAAATCACCTTAAAATTTGAAGCTACTTTTAGTACATGCCGCTACAAGCCTTTCTTTGATCTTCAGTTGGAAACACTACAGTATTCTAGGAACTGTATCTTCGTCATTTGTTCCAATTAGCTGTAAAAGTCGCAGTTGTTGGTCTGCTTGATCATTGTTGTTGTTTTCATAGAAATAGTGTCCTGATCCTTTTTAACCTGGCTTAACATCTCTTTCTGAAGGCTTATTTCTCAAGATAATTTTCAAGTTGAACTTTCATTTTTCCCTTGGGCAAGTCTATGATGGTACCAAGTGACTACTGATCAGATGACTCAGTTTTCCTTACTTCAGTCTGCTTCTAAGGAGAGTAGTGACTCTTCCAAAATAATATACACAGCCAGTGTGGATTCTTCTATAATTCATAGAAGAATATAAAGTGCAAGAAGAGTATATCAAGGACACTTCATTTCAGAGAAAATATTCATGCACTACCTGCAGAAACAGAGTTCCAGCATAAATCTTTAAGCATAACCACTTCTTTTTTTCTCAGTTTTTCTTGTGGTTTTTTTTTCTATTTCAAACTGAAAATAGAAACCTCTAGTTTACTTAAACCTAACAAATATTGTGAAAAATGAAACTTACAGTCCCTATTAACTTAATAGAACCATAGACAACAATTATAAGTGACTACAAGCATTACATGTTAATTAACCTGGAGTAAAATTAGGCTCCATTGTCAACTAGGAAGTTGACAGTGACTTTATCACATATCTAAAAATGAAATAAAAATATATCTTTATTAGCCATGGTTTTTTTTTTTTTTCATAAAAAATCAGCCATTTCTTATGTTGGAGCAGTTCTTGATGAATGTTGTGCATGATACTTTTTTACTATCGATGTACCCTGGCATATAAAATCAGTATGTAGGCTGGACACATAGAATCCTCTAAAAGCAGATGAAACCCAGACTTTCCTTGTCACACCAGCTTCTGATATTTTCCAGCAATTATTTTTGCATCTCACGATTGCATCTCTGGCAGTGAATCCTCAATATATTTTTATTCTTCAATGGCTGCAGATTGCTCGGGCTTCACACAAAAGATCCAATCTTAAAGTACTTTTAGATGAAGTTCTTTGGACTGTGAGTAGTATAGAGTGACTGACTCATTTCAGATGTGGTCCCATAGAGAAAACATGACATATCTACAGCACTGGAAGTGGAATCTAAAGAAGAAAACCTGGGCACCGAGGTTACATTGATAGTTTTTGAAAAAGAGAAAAATGGGTGATTGAATGATAGCCAAGAAGTCTTTGTTTTTAATGTGTTATGTTTTAATTCCGAAATGAGTATTTTTAATCTAGGTTTGCATCACTGTTTTTTTTTTTTTTAATTTTTTTTTTGGTGGCAGTATGTTGCCATGGTTAGAACAGAGGCAGTATACAACAATGCCTTTGTGATGGCTGAGATGAGGTGATTTCTTCCACTGAGCTTAGCAGCTTCCTGAGCAAAGCATTTTAAAGCAACAAAACTAGATATAACAAATGTGTTATTTAGACAGGTTCTGCTACATTTTATCTGACTACCCCAAAGGACTTTGGCTTTACTATTCTCATATTCCCTCACTCCCAGAGCTGTCATGTGATATAATGGTATTTAATGAATTGCATTTGGAAACTGATTCTATTCAAGGTCACTAAGATTTCAAACCCCGTAATCTACACTCAGTAATCCACCTGCAGTTATTACTGCTCTCCTTTAGCATTGCAGTATAAAGAGAAGGACTTCTGAGAATTTTCTGAGAAAAAAACCCCACAAATTATTCATGAAACTGGGAAAAGCAGTATCAGTTACTGTATACTGATCCTGGGCCAGTCCAAAGGGAACTTTGCCAATGTCCTCTCTAAATTTAGTATCAAGTCATTTAGGAGGCTAATTTAATGTCAGATGATGTCTTGCATTTATTTTGACCATATCTTTTGAACAGATGGATTTTAATGGAGAACATTACATGATTTTTAAGTCAATATAAAAACCCAGATTCTTTAAATCTAATTGTAAGCCTTGAACAGAGACACCCAAATTAATAGCACAGTTGCCTAGCCTCCCTCTACAGTCAATGGAGAGAAATGGGGAAGACTGATACAGCTTACTACAGGTCTACATCACTATGTCAAGGTCCTCTCTTTGCACTGGTTGTCTACAGAGCTTAGCGTGATTTCTAGTTTAGGCTATTGAGTTAGGTGGGAGAATCCATGCTTGCTGAATTTCTCACAGGATTTCAAGAGTATGTTGAGAGACGGTCTAGTAAACCATTCAATCAGTCTTCATGTAACCTTATACCTAGAGGTCTTACACCTAGAGGTTTTCTCGAACTCAATTTTCTAACTTTAATTTTCTAAATTTAATATGTATTTTAAACTTCTCCAAATAATGTTAATAGCTGGATCAGTAATCACTGCTCTCTCACATTTGTGTTTTGGACATCAGAAAACTTCAGCACAAAGTATTAATTGCCAAGTTAAATCAGTCTTTTTCTTATGTCTCACTTCAGGACTTGAATTATGTTAATTTGGGGCTATCAAAAACACTAAGGTATTTGATTTATTATCCCTCCAGCATGCAAGCACCTCTTTTTTGGGTCAGAGAGATGTTCATGTAGGCAGTCTCTCTAAAGACGGCGAGATTGCAGCATGTATTCCAAATACAGAGAAATTACTTGAAATTGTTCTCTGGTGATTGCCAGGGAACTTTTCCGATGTAAACCCAAGTATCCTTGAATTAGAAGAAAATACAACAGTATAAGCCAAGGATAATAGTAATAAAAATCTTTGAATCTCTCTCTTCATCTCCCCAAGGAGCTCTGAATAGGGCCTGCATACGATTCCTTTTGTGGGTATTTTTCCATATGCTTCAGTAGATGTTGGATCATACCAATAGGGTAAATCCGGTGTTCACTGAAACAAATGAAATTATATCCCTTAAATCTAATAAACTCTGTGTCAGGCTTGTAAATTTTACAGTAGTCTGCACTATATTCTAATAGCTGTCTGAGTCTAATGCCTGTGAGGCAATTGGCTGCTCACTACTTGTATCTTGTCTTATATAAATGGACAGCAGATTCAGAAATTTCAAATGAATGTTCCTCCTTGTTTGCATAAGTCTTTGTTCTGGTAGATAAACAAGTTCTCTAAACAAGTCCCTCAGGTCATCAGCACTTTTTAAAGCTGAAAAGAATTTTTAGTAGCATTCACATTTCTGTAACAGAAATCAAAATATTTGAGGTTTTCTTTTTGGTGTGGTTTTTTTGTTTTTGTTTTTGTTTTTGTTTTGTTTTTGTTTTTGTTTTTGTTTTTGCTTTTTTTTTGAAAACCTATAATTCCACTACGTATTTTCCTCCTATTTTTTTTTTTTCCTATGAATGGGAGTATGTTTACCTAGCACTTCAGTAAGTACCATGAAAAACAGTGCCTGTGTACTAGCGACATTCATAAATCTCATGTATTTGCTGCAAGCTCTCATGTTTCTTGGATAAGCCATGACAAGCTGTGGTATTGTTACATATTATGCCTATTGGAAATAATAGTCCTCATCAAAAGCAAAATGCAGTGCAATAGTAGACTGTCATCTACTTATGTCAGAGTAATAATACTGCTAAGCCTTGTTGCTCACACTGCTCTCTAAAATAATAGTTGAAACCAGTAAGATTCAAGAGGTGAAGTTTGACATATACGTATTTTACAATCTTTCATAAATCTGTGTTTTTTTTTTTTTTTTTAAATCTCTCATTTTACAGAGGAAATAAAATAAATCTTAGGGTCATATTCAGGTGTCCTTATACATGAAGAATAGCACTGGTTTACAGGAACAGTCCTCTCAAATTTACTGCAACTAGCTTTCAAATAAGTTACTAATCAGTTTGAGGAAAGGTTCCAGACTCCAGTCAATGTACAAATTATATCTGAAACTAAGACATTAAGAAATTCACAGCTCAGGTTGACTTTTCATATGCAACATGTATCATTATTTAAAAAGAACAGAGATATATATTATCGGCTCTGGGTAGCTTTGTTTTCTCTAGGAAACACCAATGGCAAGAATTAGTCTCTTAAAAAGCCTTAAACATTATAATCATAATCAAGACATTATGAAAAAATTACCAGGTTTTAATTTTTATTTTTCTATCACTGTCCCTGGTTTGTTTAACAAGGATACTCTTATTTTAATTTTGACATTTAATATACATTTCGTTTATTGTAATCTATTTGACTTTCTGTAGAATAACAAACAAATATTATTAACAAAAATAATTTTGATGTTTTTGTTAGCAAGCACATTTTTAAACATGCTTCAAGTGTCTTGTTTATGAAAATAAAGGGCACTTCATATTTCTGAATATCTATTTTAAAGACAGTTTTTATACTACACTCTGAAGGTTGAGGAGTTTTCAGAACCTTTACTGTAATCCTTGCCATACTCTTAAAATAGCAAAGCAAAACAAAAACTAACACCCAAGCTTTCCCTATGGGTGAGATGTCATGAGAAACTTGTTGACTTCTGACTGATAAAATGTGACACACTCCAAATCCAAAAAGAATTTTACACAGAAATGCCATAGCTCATCATGTTAGTGTCTCTGTCAAAGAGAGAAAAAAAAATTAAGGTTTCATGAGCATGTTGGTTACATTTCCTTTTCAATTTATAGCTCTCTTGCATTGTAACAGTGGCATTTGATAATGAAGAAGTTGGGGGACACAAACTGAGTAATTAATGATTTTCTAGTGTTCAGGTGGATGATGTCAATGTGTCATGATCTAGGAGAGAAAAGGAAGGAAAAAGTACTTGTGATGGCAGAAATTTTAACTTTCTTTTTTCAAGAGAATACTAAAAATGTCACTATTTAGTGATCAACAGGGCCCATGTATCAAGCTTAAAATTATCTGACAAGCTGTCATCTGAGCACTATTTCTGACATGGGTTTAGGATCCAATCACAACTTATTTATAAGCTATCATTTTTAATTACTTACAAATAGTTCTAATGAGCATGTTTCAGAATTTTGATATTTTAAGCCCCTTTCAAAAAACCTCATTAAATAGGGATTAATTCTGACATGATTCTAAGTAAGAAATCTCAGATGATAATCATCAAGTAGGCTCAACCTTGTTTGCGTAGCAGCAATAAATTTAGTTAAAGTAAGATGCACTTTGACATAATAGAGATTCTGATATCTCTTTCTTAGTAGCTTCATGTCTATGACGCTCAACAAAAGGAACATTTTACATGTGTTTTGTACTAATGTAAATGAGTATAAATAATGTACTAAAGAATGGTAAGTGGAGACTGAACTTTTTTTTTTATTATCATAGCTTTGAGAAGATGTTGACTTTTAAAAGAAAGTCTCAATTTCTGTGTATGTATATTTCGATGCACACCCTGTCTAGCATTTTCATCAGCTCAAGGGCTTGGTTTAGCATTTTCAGAAATGAACATTAGTGATTAAGAAGTGGTGATAGTAATGCCATAATACAGAGTAGTAAGAACTTTAAATAAACACAGAGTCATAGGGCCAAGGCAAGAGAAAGTTTTACTTAACAGAAATTGAACGTAGTATAGCCTCAATATTTGAAAACCAAAGAAGCATTAAAGCTTCTTTAAGCACTACAGCTAATAACTGAGGCCAGCTGAAATATTATCACTGAGAATAAACCACTTTTATTATTTTCTATTTTCTAATATATTTTCTGGATAGTTGCTATAGCACATACAATATATATTCTATAAATTTCATGTTTATTTCATCTCTCTTTTGAGGAGAATCTCAAGTTCTCTTTAATAAGCCTTACTCTTTATGATTGAAAGGATGACCATAGCAATTTGCTTTCATTGCAATCAGACAGGTGAGATGGCTTTCCTGAATCTAGATGAGGTTCAAAAAAGTAACAAGGGAGACAGGACATGCCCCATTAATCTCAATCAAGGTCTAATCTGGGGTAGCGTTCTGTGGCCAGAGAATTAAATATTTGTTCAGATGCCACAGAATTTAGCTTTTTTGTTGGAGAATTCACCTTTTGGCCGAACTTGGAAATTAATCTGTCCTGGAAATTATTTCTGTATCCCTTGTCATCCAGATTCTGCTTGTGATTATGCCTTGCTCTTCAGTCTTCCTCATAAAAGAGTGTTTGAGGATTTATAGTAGATCCCCCTCCCACGTATAACGGAGCTAGGCAGCAGGGAGTCTGGGAACTGGAGCTGGGTGCTGCTCTGCCCAGCAGTGGAGGTAGGTTGGTGGGATCTTCTGCCCAGGGAATGCTACCAGCCAGCAACTAGGAAGCCTTGAAGATGAGTAATTGAGGCCAGCTGGAGGTTCCCCCATTTCTTGGCACACACATGGGAAAGGTAACAGGACTGCTAGAACAGCATCAGAGGAGAAGTCACTCAGATGTTGTAGCCAGACTTACCAGGGAGGAAAGCATCAGGATCCTATCCAGATATAATCTGTATATAAAAAGTTCCTTACACAAATGTGTACTAGAGAGCTATGCAATAGCTGTGAATTAATTTCTGCAGAGATCTGGCAGAGGCTATGAAGAAAGGTGATGTAAAAGTATTCTGAGATTGCAGAAAGAGCTGCCTTGCTGTAGAACATAGAAGGTGCTGCTTTGGTTGGACTCTCCTGTTGCAATGGAGGCTAAAGGTTATTCTTTCTCAGTAGAAGTCTGAAGGTCTTGCCCTCTTTCTTAATGTATTAGTACTAATTGGGAATGTTTTTCGGTTGCAGCTAATGCTCACTGAATTTATATCATTACTGAAGTTGGGGAGGAAGTCTTTCTTCTAATTTCAGGATGCAGGTTGTTCAAGCAACTCTAAACTCCCATCCAAAGTTTTGATGCTATCTACATCTTCCTTTTTTTTTTTTTCTTTCTTCTTCTTCCCCCAATTCTCTTGAGAATCTGGCCCTGTGTTTGTTCACTTTTCATAAGAACCACGCTTTCCCGTATCATCAGATACTAACTTCCATCTTCTTACTCGCTGCATTTAAAGTATCATGATTTTGACTCATGATATGTATTTGACTCATGGTTAAAATCACATCCTCGTGCCTACAAACATACGGTGTGGCAGCCTCCAGTTTGAGATTGATTCACTCTTCAAATGGGTAAATGGTGCATACCACCAGGTGGTGAGACTTCTAAGGACAAGGCACCTCCAGATTCACTTCTGGCTGTATGTGACTCCAGACAGCATGGGGACTTAGGTTACCGTGGGAAATTTGGAACAGAGCATGGAAGCCTTTCTTTGGAGGTTTGGGGGTGGCTTTTGTCTATTCAAGAATAATAAGCATTAGACTCATTGAACAAGAAAGTACACAAAATATCATTTTGGAAACAAGGATGTATCGTCCTTACCAAGCTCAGACTGGGTTGCTTAAGCTGTGCGGTAGTGGGAGAACAAAGACGCTACAGGGAGGTTGCCAGACTTCCATCGCAAAGCAATTGCAACGGCCATCTTTCCATAGCCTTTACTTACAGCTGACAGAAATTTAGTACTCTAAAGCAAGCTAGATGAACTATTCATAATGGTCTCATTAAAATATGGATCACTTTTTTCATCTGCTTTGAGTGCTAAGATCCTGAAGCAGAAAAAACAACTCAGTAAACATACAGAACTATATTTTCTCCAGAGCAGACTGATGAAAATGTATCAGATTGTGCTGTCTGCACATGTCATTGCTGCTGTCTCCTCAGCTAATTTCAGAGACAGTACTTGGATCTCCAGGCATTGTAGCAATGGTGATGAATACGCAGTCTGCTGCTGACCATAAATGTGATTTCTGTCCCCCAAAAAACTGAGGTACAAAATAAATGTGGATTTGCAGCATATTTTGAATGAGATTGTGTTATAAATGTAAGCACTTAAAAGGAATTTTACTTTCGTTGATTTTCTTATTGGGAGTGAAAAAGCTCCATGTAATGAATTAGTTTTAGTGGTGTTAAGTTTTAACATTTAGATCTTTCACATCCTAAACATGCTTATCCTTTTCCTGTACTGATGACCTGGCAGTCCCGTGTGGTTATATCTTGCTAAAATAGCCTAATAGCTACATATAATCTGAAAAATTGAGTAATTTAAAGAGTTAATAAATGTGGATGATCAGCTCACTGGAAATTGTATTCATTTTATTTTATTTTACTTAATTTTAATGATGTGCTCAAGTGTTTTACTTGAATATTTAGAGTTCAGCACATGCTTTGCTGAACTATGACTTGATTACGACTATGAGAGAATATTTTATTAAATATGCAGGCAACTGAATTCATTAGTCTTCCACTACTTTCTTGCTCATGCTGTATAGCTTAAGAACAAGTCTTAATGTTTCCTTGAGATAAATATAGCTCTTGATGGTAAAGTAGTGGATTAAATCCGGTTACTGTATTTGACTAATGAGAAAGGTAACTTTTTATTTTGAAGGTATGCAATCTGTGACTCAGTTATTTGGTTTATAGTATCCTGTCTCGTTATGTGAGGATACATTAAAGAAGGCTAGAGAGCAAGGGGAAAACAGAAAAAAAGATGAGTGTATGCCAAGAATAACAAAGGTCTTGAAGAGAGCAATGGGAGAACTGGCTGTCTACAAACTGTTTTTCCTGGTTCCTAGTGAATCTGAGACATTTATGTGGCTTTGGAAGATATAATACAGGACTTTGAAGAAGCCTATGCCCTTCTGAATGAGGAGGCAGTGGCCAACAGAGGTTTCCTGGGACATCTCAAATGGCAGAAGGTACCTCTGTTTAGGCCAATTAGCTGGACCTCTAATGTAATGGTCAGGAAGCTCATATATGGGGTCCTCCTGTCCTTCCTAGTTCTTCTGATGTCCCCATAATGATGGGGAGCTGCATCACCCTGGCTGCTGGTCCCCTGCCCCTCCTCTGGATCAGTCAGCTCTACCTGGGCTGCCAGGTACATGGGCCAGGCGTGGAGACTTGATCCATCATGTCACTTCTTTATAAAATTGTCTTCTCCATAAACACGCATGCTTCCTCACTGAGGGAATTTTCTGTGGAGAATTAAACAATCATCTCACATGTGAGATCCAGCCTTGTAGACTCAGGATTGCATAGAAGAACTGCAACAGTATTTGATTAAGGATATGAATCTTATTACACCTCTGATTTATTTTTGTGAAGCTTTTTTCCTCAGCAATACCTGTTATGCCATTATCTTAAGCTGATCAGGAGTAAACTAAAGAAAAAGATATGAATATGAGGAGGATTAGTTATGTAGGATGTGGAAATTATATTCAGAAGTATATAGTGTCAATTATTTAATCATAATTTCTGTTACAAAGTGAAAGGATAGCTATATGGTTTGAATTATACCAAGAAGCCTTGTATTTTGACAAATGTCACAGTATCATAAAAACACAGAATGCTAAATAATAGTAAGATTGACTAGGGAAAAAAGGATGTTTTGGAGATAGTTTTTTCCAAGTAAAGTAAAAGCTGGGTTTACTACATTTTATCTCTTCTCCATAGTTTTAACAAAAATACAGAATAATTCAGATAAAGACAGGAGAGGAAGTATTTATGCATTCTTAAATTCATAGCTATTATTTTAGCTATCAGGGGGAGAAAAATCTTTGTATATATTTAAAGTATTTATGTGGGTTTTTTCTGGTAAATCAGCTTGAGGAGATTACATATACACAATTATCTTGCTGAAATTTACCATTTTAGATGAGCTCTAGCCATCCTCACACAAAGAACTCTATTAAAAAGTCTTTTATAATTTTAATAACATATCATGCAGGTATTTAATGACATTTTGATATCCTAGCTGCTCATTGAATATTTACTCCCCATTGCTTTTCATAGCTCATATTGCCAACAGCATGTTTTCTATAAGTCAAACTGTTTCTGTATGCCATTTTAGAAGAAAGTATAAGCAAGCCTCACAGTAGGATTTTTTGAAATATTTAGTTAAGTGCAATTGTCTATTGAACAGTTGTCTTTTTAAGGTAAGAGAAAATCAAAATTATTTTATTAACAGTATTGCAGCAACCTCATTTGTATCAGACTAAAACTGTTGAAATGTGTGATAAAAAAATGGATAAGCTGTGAGTAGGTTGACAGATCTATTTGCTGAACATACAAGCTATTGTCACTGAAAATTTCTGAACCGTTCTCCTAGCTTTAGAAAAGGCTTGCTTTGCCCAATAACAGTTGTAACATTGTAAGGTGTTGTACCATTTTGTTTTAATTAAGGGGTATTTTCTCACCTATTCCCTTGAATTAACTTTTCTGGCTACTGCTGGCCTTCTTTACTTTGTCTTTTTTTTCTTACCTCAGCATTTGATAATTACTGTGACGCGATCTTTCCTGACTGCCAGGTATCTGCCAAGTAAAATTTAAGTTAATGAACTTTCCCAAATGTCTGGGGCCTGCTGCTCCCAACGCTGTCCCATCACCGTGCTCACTGATGGAGGCACTCAGGCTGGGGCCACTCCTAACAGAGCAGACAAGGCAGCAGCGGGATGGGATGTTCTCCATGACATCCCTTAGTTGCTACTTCTCTAAGTTCGTAAGTAGCCCTGATTTTTGACCTATGAGATCAGCTACTTTTCTGAGCTTTTAGAAAGAGTATGAAGAATATAAGTTAGATGCAAGAGGTAACTAGTATGTGGGTTTTTTTCACATCACTTGTCTTGAAGAAGAATTTGAGTGTATCTAGAAATCGAAGCCTACTGTTCCCTTCTGACAGTAGGACTCCTTCCTTTCCTTTTATTTGTCCTGAATGAGCCTGAAATATCATCTCTCTTAGCTTGCATGCATAGTTATACTTCTGGAAATTTGGTGAAATTTGATCTATCTTCATAGTTTTTTTGCTCAGCTTTGCAATACTAGCCACTCATCATTAGGGCTTGCTTTATCTGTGAGTGTGCGGTGGAAGCAGAGCAGGAATATGCCAGGGCTCTCCCCTGTATGGCACAGAGCACCACAGTAAATCTCCATGGCCAGAGCGGTGGCGGGACGCCTCTGTCCAACTCTCCTGGAAGCACAGAGCTCTGCAGAGAAGGGGTGACGGAGCAGAGGGCATGGTTCCATCTGCTCGAGCACCAGCCCGCGGGGGGTGAATTGGGTCTGCGGAGGAGTGGGGTAGTGAGAGGGCGAGTGCAATCCCTGGGTAGCACGTGAGCTCTCGGAGCTGCTTTGTGACTCCTTCCCTTGTACTCATTGCACTGTATTGCTGCGATTGCTAAAGCTTTAGAATGAAACTCTTAAATTAATGACACGCAACGAAACAAAAATGGAAATAAACTCAATTTGTAATGTACAGCATTTTTGCATAGTGTCCTAAGTATTCAGTCAAGAAAGACAATGCACATAATCAATATCAGTGTAGTAAGCTGAAAAATGTCACTAAGCCTGACATTCTTCTGACTCTGTTGGCACTGACACAATACGTTGCTGAACAGGAATTCACATTGGAGGCTTTTATGTATTCCTGAATAATTAATATGCATATATTTGGAATCTAGCTAATGCTTTCTAGGTGAAGATAATGAATGTGTTTTAATAATTGTTTCCTGCCACTTGATTTATCAATTCTTAAAATATTGAATTGCAAATATATTACTGCTTTTTAATGTAGGGCTCTTTCGTGAAAGCTATTAGTACATTTTGTTCTTCTGTTGAGTTACATGACTTAGTGACAATCCTTTTTAGTCTAGGAATTTTGTGCATCACCCAGTGAAATATTAAAAAGCTTTTAACTATTAAAGGATATTTATGCATATGCAGCATGCAAAGCACATCATAGTGTGCACTAAGCAAATTTTTTCACCATTTTTATTGCTAGAAATCTAAAATAAATAATAGATTGATTTGTAAATCTTTTTGTAGACCTATTTAGCATAATTATTCTGTTAATCATAAGCAAGAAAGAATGATTTCTAAGAATGCTATACTTACTGAAGATAAAAGAGTAGTAGTGCTGTGTTATATGCTAACCTCTATTTTAGAAAGATGTCTTTAGAAAACACAGAAGAAGAAACTGGGAAGGAGTGAAGAAGTTAATTAGCTATAGTGCCCCTTTCAATAATATATCCTTGACAATTCCAAGAAAATGCATTGAGACAGAATTCAGCTCATAGAATACTTGTACCAAGCCTGTTGCTGTGTTTAATTTAGTCAATGGCATTGACAGCTGATTTCTTAATGAATTGAATAAAAAATACACTACTTTATACTGAATTGCTTTAAATCTGCACTACTTTTCTGAATGTAAATTATGGTTCAACATTAACTAGTCCCTGTCTGCACATCTAACTGTAGAAAAATCTCATATGTGAAATATATTCTATTTTCAGTGACCATTTCCTTCCTTTAGCTCTTTTGTAACTTTAGGTTTAACATAGGTGTGTAGACATGATAGAACAAACAAGAATGCAACCCAGTTATTTTGATATTTAGTAGATTACATTTTTTCAATTCAATCAATAACCTGAACTTTTATTACAATTCAGTGACTGTGCTCACCTCTTCTGATATGAATAGCTTAAATTGCAAAACCATGTTGGATTGGAGCAGTCACAATTGTTATACTAATTTCAGACAGCTACTCTGTGCTAACGTGCAAATTTTATTCATTCTGGGAATCATCCACTGCATTTGAAATATATTTCTCTCTTTTACATCTTACTTGGTGATTATGTCTGTGCGTGTATGCGTAGTATATGTGCATCCCTTTTGAGTGCCTATTTTCACTGTTTAAAACTTTCTTAAAATAAAATAATTGTCATTTATATAGTTTCAGTTTTTTTATAACATCTTTTCTATCTAAATGAACACTTCTGAATTTGATAACTTTAATAAGGACCTTTATTGATTATACAGCTCTGTGAAAGAAAACACATATGGGATGTTTTATCTGTAGCTGGAGCTGCTGCTTCAGCTATCATACTAATGGAACCGTAATGGAACACTTACTAACAAAATTAATGGGCTGCATTCTTTTATTTGTCACTAGATATGTACGGCTCCATTAGGTCTGATTTGTTCAGGGACGAGAGGAAAGAATGATGAAGATGCTAGTATTTTGCTATGTAGTTGAAAGTAATCTATCACTTTTGTTGTATTCATAAGCTAGTTAGCATCTTGTTATGCCAACCTTCAGTGAGCTGATATAAGTTAAAAAACATCTGTTGTGGTATGGTTTTATTTACAAAATAATTTATTGATTCTTATCTTTGTGTTATTCTTACATTCATAAAAGAAGGAGGTCAAGGATATTTGGTTCTTCTGCCATTGTTCATTATCCCAGGTACTTCTACTAGAGGAAGTGGTTTCTCTGGGATTTTACTGTAATCCACAGGATTTTATTTTTATTGAGCCTTTTTCCTGCTACTGCACTTGATAGTAGTTGTTTCAAAGTTCAACCATGTACAGAAAATGATATGTAATAGCAATCATGTTTACTTTCTATTAAAGTATGGATTTTTCGAAAAGACTAATTCACTGGGAGAATTCTCTGTGAGACTGTTTTACACCTACAATGTAATATCAAAACCCAGTGCAACAGCTTTTCTTAAAGACAAGCAATCTAATTTGACGCAGACAGCTATCCCACGCTATATATTTTTGTTAGTATTATAGCTGAAACACTACATAGTTGCCTAAGTGTTTCTATCCTGAGGGTTTCTTTGAGATTTTGGGGCCTGAAATATTTTAGAACTTTTTTCTCTCCTTTCTCATTAGCCTCATCCCTTTACACACAGTTTTCAACCTCCACACAAATTTGGCATTCCCAATCTTTCAGAATTTCAGTATAATCAAACTACAGCTAACTGGCTAATGGGATGTAGGTAGCAGGGCTATGAACTGCTAGATCTTGAAAAATTCATTAAAGCTATATGTCTGCTCAAATGGTGCCATCTATAAATCACCCAGGAGTTCTTCATATTAGAGGATTTTTCACCTACCTTTCAGAACTTCTGTGGGGAGTAGCAAGTATCCAGCCAGCAAAATACAATCTGAATAGACCTCTACTGCTACAGAATTACTCCCTGCCATCCCCAATGACTTTGTGTTATGAAACAGAAAATATGAGAAGAAAATTTTGAATACAGCTGATATTCCATAGTGCTGAGCATGTGAAAGGCTGTTTATAAAGCTTCTTTACTAACCTGCATATGAACAAAAAAAAATGTAATGAGAATATATTACTTGAGAGAATAGAAAGCATAATTTGAAACACTGCGATTATTTGTATTGTTTTATCTTTTTTTGGTTTAAGAGAATTTTAATTTTTTGTGTTTGCATGTTTGTCATTGGCCATGGTATTTGGAAAGCCTGTGCAATATTGCTAGAATATAACTCAGCTTAAAAGACTAAAGCAAAAGTGTCTCTTCAAACCAGAGGCTGATATATGCCTTTAAAATTGTGATTTTCTGGCTGTTGATGAAATTTCTCAAGTACACAGGTTATAATCTGTGGCACTTGTGATTTAGTTCTGTTTCTAATTTGTTAGGTAGCTATTATTGTTCTCTAGTGGTATTTTAGAGGATTTGCACAATTTGCAAAAACATTTATTAATGAAACCAGGAGACAAAATACAAATTAATATTGAAATTTTTCTAGGCTTAAATGTGATGAAACAAGATCATTTTTTAGATAGTTTTTTTTAGTATTTCTTCTTCAGAAGAATTATATTTGTATTCAAGTACTTATTCAAGTACACCTTCAGAGAGGATCATTGTGTTCATCCAATGTTAAGGATTACTGCTCTGCTTTATCATTATCTTCCTATTACCTTTGCTTATTATTATCTTCTGAGACTGATCTAGATATTCCCAGATTTCTTATGTTATTTTATACTTTGCAATATGATTAATACAGGACCTTCTTTCACAAAGATGCAAATGTTTCATGTATATTTCAAGTCTTTATTGAAATAACTAAGTTAAATTTCAGTCACGATCCCCCCAAATCAAAATACATTGTAAGAAAATAATAAAATAATCTATTTAATTTTCTTTTTTCTGATTTTGAATGGGGTTTTTTTTGGAAACAGAAGAAACAATGAAACCAAAATGTGTTTTTTATTATTCATCAAAATCAAATTTTTGTTTAGGAAACATAAGAAAAGAAATACTGAGTGAGGAAAAAAAAGATAATCCTACTGTATTTTGCAGCACTTAATGACAGCTTATGTAGTCTCAATTAGAAAACCAGCAGTAACGTAATGTTACAGTCAAAACTTTGTAATGAACAAAAAGGCGAACACACCTGATACAGAAAGCCACCGATTCACGTTAGTTGCATTAAAATCGTAACTCTTTACTGTATTTTACTTAGATTGTTAATATGCTTAGTCCAGTTACTATGATATTATCATTCAAACTCCAAATTATCAAATTAATGCACAACAAGTCTCAGTAAAAGTATAGTTTAAACATGTCACACAAACACTTTCAAGTATCTACCCTTTTCTCAGTGTTTATGCTGGCCCTTCAGGTCCTAAGGCTGGCAGCACCCCTCCTCCTCAAAAAGAAGGGAAAAGGGTGGTTTAGAGAGTTGTTGGCATCCTGAATTCCTCACTAGGAGGATTGTGATGTTGACGGTTTCTTCTTCCTCACTCTCAGTTCCACTTGGGCCTAATTTAGTACATTTTGTAACACCTTTTTTGCCTTGTTCTTTCTTCATTGATGGGCAACATCACTTTTTATCTGTAGTTATTAAATATTTTGTTTTACATATGTTAGTACATTCCTTGTTCTTCTGAACTTTTTTTTCTCTTTGTTAGCCTTAAAATCTTTTTGTCCAAGTCCCCAGTGGGTTTTTTTTTTTTTTTTTAATGAACATTGCTAACTTGCTTATAGGCCTGCGGTCTTTATTATCCCATTTTTATAGTCTTGTAAACCACATTATTATGTTAAAGTGATAAATATTTCATTCTACACAGAATAATTGCTTTTTACTGTATATGTAAAAACTTTGATTATACCACAAGATTATGCAAATATAAACAAATATAAGGGATATAAGGAAAACTGTAACAAATTAGACAATAGTCACCTGATCGTTAGAAAAATTGTTGCAGTAAAGAAGCTAAATCAAGACTCCAGGTAGGCAAGGAAAGTTCAGACAAAGCGTGAGAAATTAATCTTGAGGCCTTGCAGAGCTGGTACAAGGTCTGCAGCTTGTTACTAGCAATGATAATACTGGCTTACAGGGCTACAATAACAGCTGAACATTCTTACATTGTTTTTTTGTCTCTTTGTCTTATTACTACTTCTAAATAGCAAATTGACTAGTTAGGAAGTCTAGCTTTAGAAAAGGTTGTAAAGGACTGGGCTTTTTGGTTCTACACTGCTGTTTTTCAGGTTATATTCAGTGGTACTGTAATTTCTTGTTGTAATGTTGTTACAAAATTAGAAATTTTGGCTGTTTAAGCTAGAGCAAAATCACCAAAGGTTCAAGGAAAAAAGAAGCAAAGAGAAATCAGTGGGGAATGCACCTAACATACAGTGAACTCACAACTAGGAGCAGTAGTACCTGAATTTAGCAGGCTGGGTAGACTTTACATATCCTGAGAAAGCTGAGAATAGCCTTGTTAGGGTCACATCTTATCTGGACTTTTCCTTTTCCTGAAATCCGAACTGAAGACCTGGATTTCCATAGAAATTTTTGTGTCCGCCATTGCATGCTACATCTATACAGGATTCTTGCACAGTCTGAATGCTGCTTTTACTACTGTGATTCGGCATTAGAAAAGGTATCATGGTAAGAGACAATAAAGGTGTCAAATGGCAAACGGACAAGAAGAGGTGGAGAGTACAGTCTGTAAATCAATGAGTATTTTAAAATGATGTATTTTGGAACCGGGAGAAGTGATAGTGTGGTGGTGCATTTTCCCCCTTCCCCTGGGCCCCTCTACGATCCCAGAAACCCCTGTTAGGCCTTAGCCATTGTGTAACAAGTTGGGCGGTTGAGTGTCCCTTGACCGTACCAGGCACTCTTGCATGGCTAAGGTAGAGAGCAACACTGATCATACCAGGAACACCGGCTACATGATCAAGGTAGGGAACAAGAGTAGGGGATAATTTGTCATCTCTGACAGCCCTGAAGCATTCCCTACCTGGATCGTACCTCAAGTGGAACGATACCATGGTTACTGTGGAACAATACCATAATTACTATCCTGGATCACCCCAGATAGTGGCCAAGATGGAAATTTACTGATGACTAAAGCCAATCATCTTGCAAACCTATAAACAGTGGTCCCAAGGGAGACCCTTTGAGCTCTCTTGGACCGCAGCGGGCTGCATCCAGAGTCTCCCTCTGAGTGGGACGCCTCTCAGAGTTTGCAAACGCTTGAGTTTGTGATATTCGGAGGACCGTCAGGACCTGGGCTGAAACACTTCTCGGCCAAGACACTCCTCAGGCCTCAACCCTTCGCCCATTGAGAAATGCCAAGATATTTAACACGGAGTATTTCACGAGACTCGAGGGGAATTTTTAACAGGTATACCTTTATAAATTTAGCTAGCTTTAGGCCTTTATAAATTTATCTAGCCTTGAGCCCTTATGCGTGAATTGATCTAGATCTTTTGTGTGTATTTATGTGTATTGATTTAGATAACCAGTAATAAGCATAATCTGTAATCAAGTCGCTTTAGTAGTTGTAGTAAACTTGATTAGCTCACTTTGTAACTGTTAAATTAGTCAATGATTAAGTGCTGTCAAAATCTTATGATCTACCTTAAAACTGTGAATGAACTTTAAATGGCTGCTAAACACATACAATCCCTTAGGCATAAACCGTTTACCAGGTCTAAGACTAGGGGTAGATCCAGCCACACCTAGACTCCTCTCTGAGAAGGAGTTTAGAAAGCAAGGGGGTCTATTCTGAACCTCGTGATTCAACGAGAGGGTCTCCTTATCCCTTTTGTATTAGACATAAACTGTTGTCCAAGTCTGAGACTAAGAGTGGATCCAGCTGGGTCTTCTCTGAACCTCGTGACTCAACGGGAGGGTCTCCCTTACCCTTTTTGTCCTCGGTCTTTCTATAAATCATTCCAACACAATTCTGGCACGATTTTCCCTGTGTATACTTAATCCATGTAATGAGTAATAGAGTGACCTTGCCATCAAACTCTGTTAAGTCGAGCTTTTATAACTTTCTATTAAAATCACTTTTTGCTGATACCTTTGCCAGTGATTCTTTAAGCGGCCTCAAAACCACTCATTCACGACAGATAGTAATATAAGTCTCTATACTAATAAAGGTGCATTTATCCCAACCTGTTAGGACAGAATGAGCAAGATAGTTGTAAATACCACGGCAGATAGCACTATCAAGCTTAGGCTTATCTTTCC
>NW_009205010.1:39314-43638 GCF_000690835.1 Fulmarus glacialis
CTCCATATAACTAACATACTAACAACGAGCAGACTCTGAGGAAATATGCTTTTATCACAGTAACAGTGTCAAAACAGTATTATTCATTCAAAACTTATTTTGCAGATAAAATTGCTATGTTAACAGAATGACTTCTCAGTTGTTCAATTAAATATTCAAAGATTAAAAAAAAAAAAAATAGAATTAATGCCTAAGCAGCTCAGGTTAGGGAGAATAATATGGATTCAATTCAAAATAGCGTCTGTTGTTGCCATAGCAAGAATAGTAAATAGATCATAATGTAGAAATAAAAATCAACCATTTAGATTGCTGGCATCTCTTACTCGTGTTTGTAAATGAAATATGTTCCTCAAAGAATTTGTGCCTGTAAAGTACTGATTTGTCTTCTAGTTAAGACAGTGTTTCAAGAGGATAAACTTATTTTCTTAAGTAAAGAGAGTATATAATGTCTGTAAGGGAACTGATTAGTCTCTTTTTTAATAGATTATTTCACCATTTCACTTTGCAACGGAAAGCGTAGCCTCTCAGTTCGCCCTTTGTCCATATCTAACCTTGATGAGGGTGAACCCGTTAACAAGGGCAGGTTATTCTTTGCAAACAATTCTGTAATTCCTCAGTGAAAGTCATGGCTACTGTGGTAACTACAGAATAATAATAGGCAATGGACAAAAGTTATTAAAGTTGTTTGCAGAAGTCAAACTTCAAGGTGCTTTTAAAGTGAGCCTTTAAGTTATTATAAAAGAAACCCTACAGCATCAGTGTCATTTGTTATTTAGTAAAGACTTCCATCACCCAACAATACCTGTTTTTCCTTTTCAACACGAGTTATGTTGTCCTGTAAATCAGGTTTATAGGAAGGATATTTCTTTATTAGTTTCAAGGCAGATGACGGTCAGTAGAAGTAATCCTCTGGGCAAAATTATTCCCAGCCTCAGCTTCAAACAAGTTTTATTAATTTATTATATTCTCAGTCTGTGTGCAGACCTCCTACTGACATCAGTAACAAGCAATGCACTGAGAAAAACACAGAGCTTTGAAAATGGGATGTTATTTGTGTTTGAGAAGAGTATTTAAACATTTTTCTCTGTACTAATGCTGTCACATTTCATATGCAGTGGTGGGGTTTGCTGTGGTTTTATGTTTTGGCACCAGCCTGTAATGTGTGTGCCATCACGCTGTATACTCTGGGAACAAATCCCTGTGGCAATACTACATTTGCAGACCACTTTATGGGATAATTATGATAAAGGATATTGTGAATTCCATAAATATCCAACAAACTACACAGAGGTATGTCAAGACTTACAAAAATGTAGCTAAATCCTATCAAAACATTGTCGTCACTTAGCAGCCTGTCCTTTGCTTAAGTGTAGGAAAAAAGCTGCAATGGATCAGGGAAACAAGTGATCCCTGCAAGGGATCAAGCAAGTGAAATATGATGCTAGACTGCAATTTCAGTGATCTACTTCAGATTCTTTTAGAAATTGTGGGTTATTAAGTAACCAAATTATATTCAAATAATTCAGCACCTGCTTCATCAAGCTACAGAATATGGAATTAGATATAGACCACTTCAGCTTCACTGATTTGATTATGTAGTAGAGAGAGACTGGTGAATATACATTAATCCTATGAAATTAAATCAAGAAAATTAGCTGAAGATATTCCTAGGGGCCTATTTGGTGTCTATTTGCATAAAATGCTGAATTACCTGCTTACTGAAATCCCTTTTTTTTGTGATGAGTAATGGAATGGAACTGAAGAACTGAGTTTACATAAAAATGTAAGCAGGACAAACCAGAAATCCATTTAACTCCTGGCTCTGACAACAGCCAATACCAGATCATCAGAGCATAAGAACAAAATAAGTATATAATTTTTCCCTCAGTGTTTCCTAATGTGGAGTATAGAGACTACACTCTTACTTTGTTTATGTTCAATCATGTGTGATGGACTTTGCTTCTATTATTATTTTCTGAACCAGTTTCTGGTGTCTTCAGTATCCAGTATAATGTATGCAAGTATGATGTAACTGTGCACACTCTGAAGAAGCATTTCCTTTTTGTTGACTTCAAAAATTCTTTAAGATAATGCATCTGATGTTTCCTCATCCTTATGAGAAACGATGACATAATAGGCAAATAAAGCCTATGCATTCTTTATCCATGCCATTCACAATTTTATAGACTTCTGACCCTGTTGTCTCTTTAGGAGTATAAATTATTTCATCTTTTCACATATAGAGACATTCCAGTATTTCTAACCATATTTTTGTCCTGTTTCTAACTTTTCTATTGGCACTGGATAGTTTGTAGTTGGTGGGAAGCTTATTACTCACTATTGTCTCCAGAAGAAGTCTAAACAAATAATTTAAGATGAAGAAGTTTATCCTGCAGGCTTTTCAAATTAAGTGAGATTAACTCCATACCAAATTACTTAATTTCAATGTTAAGTACAGACATTGAAGGCCTGTCGTATTATCTCAATCTGAAAATGAGACTGTTCTATTCTCAGTTATTCTTAGTCTAGCCATTTCATATTGTATTTGAAAAGAACCTTGTTTGTAATTTTCTAAAGGTTTTCTAAGCAATTCAGTTTTCTAAACTATGCCACCTATAAGTGATTCATTTGTAAGCAATATCAGTATTGACTTCTATTTTGATTTATTGAAGTAAAACATTAGTGAAGTAAAATTATTGAAATAAAATAATAAATAATAAGATGGTAAAACATATTTACGAAAAATATGAATGAAGTGTAAGTAGTCCTAGAACTTCAAAAATATTTGATCTGTAGATGTGTTTCAAATAATTCTATCAGAAATACATTTTCATCCTCGGGGAAATATTTATGATTTGTAGTAATTTCCATTTTTCATTGGAGACAAAATGGAATTTTGAAGGACAGTGATAAATAGAAAGCATGGCATGTTTAGAAAAGCCACTATCCTGGTGTGGTTATTGTACATAGCTCAAACCCGAGACACATGTTCTGTTTAACTTATTCAGAATAGACACTTGAACCTTGTTGTGCCGTACCCAGTGGATTATAGAATGCCTCACCTGTTTTGACTAGCTGTTTTTCTTGAACCTGAAAAAACATTCCTAGTTCATGTTTGTTACAGCCAATGCATTTCAGCAAGCTGTTTTGAGTTCCACAAAATGTTTTATCAAAAAAAAAAGAAATTGTAACTGAAGCAGTATTTCTTTTCCTCTCATTACATGTATGAGATACTCCTCATGTATGCAAAGTTCTCTGCTTTGTATTCTCTCATTGCTCTAACAAATCATCATGTGCTTTGTATTTTCCACATTTTATTTTATTTGCAGTATTTAATAATCTCTCTGGTTTATATTTTGGTTACAGGTTTCTCTTGGACTTCTACATGCTCGAGCTACTCATATCCTCTGGCCTCCGCAACGCTGGCAGAAGTTACAGCCAATGCTACCTCCGGAGCGCAAACCACTCCAGAGAGAGCAAGAGTGATCTAAATGTTCAGATGGAAAAACACTGAAGTGAAGTTTAACCAGGAAGAGTTGCAGTGGTTATATCATCACCCGTAAGATCTTTGCCAATTGTGCTTTAACAACACGTACCATATCAGCAAATACATCTTCATGTTAAAATGCCACCATAAGTGTAAAGTTATTTTGGGTTTTTGTTTGTTTTGTTGTTTGGTGTTTTTTTTTTAAATCTCAAACAGTAGTGCGTTGTGCGTTATTTTGGTTTGAAATAATTGGTTGTAGAAGGTTTGAATGTTCAGTTTTTCTGGGAGCAGTAAAATGCTTGACTTGTTATGTCTGTACCTGTGCTTCCCTGGAGAAGAAATTATTAAAACTTTCAATGAAATATTTTAAACTTTTACATTCAGCTTGTTTCTTTAGTAAATGAACAAAACCTTTATTATTATCATTGATTGCATATGAAAAAAAAATCCCAAACACGTAATATGCTTTGGATTATCTTAAAATTTCTAATACTGAAGAATCAGTACTTCTGTAGCTGAAAAGTTAATCATATATGTCATAATTTTTTTAAAAAAAACCAATGAGTTTTTTCCTTTTAATGCAGCTTGTGTTTATTATTAAACTGAGTACATATTACTTATTTTTAATTTCTCTTTCAGGAGTGTTTTATATAAACATTCCCTGTATATCTTGCTGAAGTAGATATTCAGTCAAAATAAACAAATTATATTGCAGTATCTGAAAACAATGCTTCATTCATTTCTCAAGTATAGTAAATAATTGTTAGTATTGATTGCCACATTTCTTTGAAACTATGTAATTAGATTATAAATACTATACAATTAATACTATAAATA
>NW_009205011.1:0-10367 GCF_000690835.1 Fulmarus glacialis
TATTTATTTATTTATTTAGTATAGCAGTAATGATACCACTGATTTCAAACAAAAAGCAAGCTGTGACAAACATTGTGAGAGATATTCGCATAAGTGGAGACTGCAAGCAGTTGAATCTATAGTAGGAAAGACAACTAAAGTATAAAAATGGTGAACGAGCTATTTTCTATGAGGTTAAACCACGACAAGAACAAATACATTATAGAAAAGAAGTTTACTGACTTAACGGAGGCTTTTTTGCACTGCTGATGTTTCATTTCATGTTCTGCACAGCCCTGCTATGAAAAGCTACTTGAAAAACATACCTTATGCTGGTGCCATACCTAGTTTAGATCAACTGGGAAAAAAATACTTACTAAAGCTTCTTGAAAGTCATGTGAAAGTTTTTCTGCACTGTTTCCGTTCAAAGACCACTTGACCTTTTTGGAAAAAAAACCACACATAGACAATCTGTTTCTCCCAGGATGTTTCTCATGTACAAACAAATAAAAAATAAGTTAAACTTAGAATGCTATTTCTTGTTTTACATACTTTGTTTTCATGCGATGATGTGTACAGAAAACATACAAGTGCATTTTCTAGTTTTTTCCCCCCAGTCATTTCGGGGAACATCGTAAATTACTTGAAAGAACTATTGAGGGACTTTGTCATGGGTTTTGTGTTTTGTAGACCGATGCACAAGTGCTGATACCTCTGTGTTCATGAACATCTTTTATAGCAGCACCATCTTAGTCCTGTAGGAAAAAAGAATTATAGCTTTGGCAAAGGACTCTAGCTCTTAAATCTCTTCTAGTAGGTTTTGCTTTTTCAGAAAATATCAAATGGGGGTGGGGAGTGGTACATAGCTCTGAGAAGCCCCTCCTGAAATTTGAGACCTATGCATGGGCTGCATATTTTGTTATTCCAGTGGTAACTTACTCAGGTTATGTTGAGTACTTTGAACACAGCCAAGCCAAATATGCTTTGTATCAATTAATTTTTTGAGTATGATTCCCATTTTAAAGACAATTTATTCATAAGGATGAAGTTCAATGCGATTTCTGATGAGATACTTAAACACTGAAATTGTTTTCCAGTGCTGACTATTATTGCTTTGAGAAGCCTACTGGTGCACTGTAATAATTTTTTTTCTTACAAGGATGTCTTTCAGAATGCCATGCCAAAGAATCAGGAAAGACAACCTCGGTAGAGCTTCATTTCAGACCAAAGTGCATGTGCAAACTATATTTTTCCCTGCTAAATGAATTTAGAGCTATTCCCTTCCATAGCTATTTTAATTGTACCTGTTAGTACTGATGCCATTACTAATGTATGCTTTGCAACTAGGATCTCTATTTGTTGGTTAAAGCCAAAGCTACATGAACTGGTGGCCTTGGGTGTTAGTGGTGAAGAATTCTGACCTCTGCCATGAAATTCTTTGAAAGTATCCTGTCAAAATCATAGCTGTAATTATGACCTAAATGTAAAGGTCAGTGCTGAGAAAGGCAGTTCATCTTCTACATACCCTGTTCCAGCTTGTAGTTTGATTTGTAGTTCTTTCTTTTGGGAAGTACTAATGCTAAGACTTATTTAGGCATTTTTACTTTCTTCTGTGAGAAAATTTATTAAAAAAAATAATCTGCTGGATAGTTCTGTTTTTCTTGGCTATTATAACTTTCTAGGAAAATAATACTAACGTCTCTGTGAGATTCATAGGGATCTAACAAAAGTGTTAGACTACCACTTATTTTTTAATACATGAAGGAAACTATATACTATATATAAGAGTACATATATATTTATATAAGTACAGTATATATTTACATATGTATATATACTGAACACATGCTCAGTAAATCCTCAAATGCTTCATACAAATATAAGGAACTCCCATTTCATTTAATAAGCTTATAGATATTTGGAAGTTTTTTTCTCACTTCTAGACTAACTGGATGAAAGCACTACTGTGTCCTGAAATATTTTGACAACATTATTAAATACAATAGTAAATACTCTTTGCATTGACTGAGTTCACCACTCTTGTATTTTTTCTGGTGTTCAGTTAGCTTCTTGGAGTCTAGGGTGCCACCTCGGGACAAAATGTTTATTGTGAAGAATACACATTACAAGTCATGCTAGTAATAAGTTATAATATACTGCAATGTTAGCCAGAAAAAAAACCTGGTGGTGACACACTTTTGAGTGTCTTCAGGGAGTCTAGTTGTCCATGTACAATTCTATTTGTATTTCTCCGCTCTGAGCTATTTACTGTTTCTCCCACTATGTGGTCTAAAAAGATATCTTATGAAACCTGACGTACCCCTGCTGAATTCTGCAGTCTCCTTGGGGTCGACCACATCAGGTGTGCTCCGGTGACTCATTATTTGTGCAACAGATACTAGAGGAACTGGAATATTACCCTCAATATGTGTTTTGGGCACTTTTCTGTCCAGATAGATTATCTTTCCAGTAATTACCCTTGCAACTCTATAACCACCATGGTTTCCCATGTTTTTCTTATAAAAGAAATCAAGTGTCCACCTAATACTTCAGATCTGGTCACCCTGATAACTCTTAATCAAGTGCAACTGCTTCTAAAAAAAGCCACTCAAAATACTTCACTTCAATGAGAAGGGGGACCCTTTGTAAATACCACTAGGTAGCAAACTACTAATATTTAGCCCAAAAGAACCTAAAGTATCAATGTCACTCATGAAATGTTACCTTTCAGCTAAAAGACACACAAGTTATTTACTTCAAATGTCATAATATCACCAGCTTAAGAAAAAGAAGAAGAAGACTTGTATGCAGAGGTATTTTCTTGGTAATCTCTCCCTCCTCCTCTCAAGTAGGAACTGAAATCATTTTCTGCCAATAATGATGACAGTAGATTAATGGACTAAGAATTTGTTTTTCTGAAACCAAGAGATTATCCAGAAACCCCTGCTGTTGATTGTACTTAGTGAGAGAGATGAAAGCACCTCTCACCGGTGCTGTTGCAATAGCTGCCTTCACTGGTCATGGCATAGCAGTCTTTTTTATTATTATTTTTTCTTCCTTTAGGATAGGATGTACCGTAGGGTACTTTCCTCTTGGAGTTAATGAACATTGTTAAAATGTTTATTGTTTGTGTTGTGGGAATGGGTATTATCTCCCAAATCCATTTTGTTAGCTCTGGCTTTTATTGACTTTTTTTTTGTTTTTTAAAAATTGGGAAAATGACCGTAAGTGTAAGTAGAAGGTAGGCTGTTAGGTTAAGTTCTGTTCTGACATATGCATGCCCATTGAAACTAATGGATTTTTCATAGATATAACTCAGAGCAGAATTTGCTGGTTACGTTTCACCTCCTGGCAGGGGAAGGGAAACTCAGATGCCTCAGCTGTGTAAAAGTAGATATATATCCCAAGCATATAGAAATATGTACTGGATTAATTTTAAACACTGTAATATATATGTTGTGTCAGAGCCAAGGTATCCTATATTATTATGAATTACCAACATGCTACATTATATATACAGGCTATTCAAGCAGTGTTAAAGGTAAAAAACAGTGCAACTGTACATTTAGTGGTATAAGAAAATAATACATAGCATGAGACAATTTCTAGAAAATGTATATTGTAGAAGCTAGGGGATCCTTAACTCTGCTACAATCACATCAACAACTTTAACACAGTCCTTGTAAAATTGCTGAAGCAATGGTTAAAATGTTTTAATAAAAGCTGGTTTTTTCTTTGTGTGTACTGCTGAGTTAGAACTCTGGGTACTTTGAGTACTCTATATGCTGTTCTAGCAGAAATTAAAAGTACAATAACTTATTAGCAAATTTCTCTTAAAAAAATCCAAAAGAGAAATCCAATAGTCATTGTTCAGACATGCACAAAGGTGTTAACACAATAATTTTAACTTTATGATGCCCTACAGAAAGGTTATTTTTTTTTTCAATATGGGAAGAGATATTTTAACTAAGGGATAGTTCAAGCATAAGAATAAACACAAAATTACTCAAGAGTGAATATAGGTTCAAAATCAATTGAAAGTCTATCAGAGGAATCAGTTTTGGGGACAAGCAACTACATTTTAAGACAAAACGTTATGGCTGGATGTAATTTCTGGGTATATGACTGAGTGATCCTCATCTTTCTTTGTCCCAGTCCCATGTTCCTACACACTGGGAAAATTATCCAGTTCTTAGACTGTTATAAGCTCAGTATCAAGAATAGCTTATGGTTTAGTAATCCTGTGAGAGAAAATAGAAGAAAAAAAGCAAGAATGTAGATTAACCACTGAAAGACATGGCTTGTGTTTGTGAATTGAAATAATTTGCTTCTAGTGAATGGATGGTGGACAATTAATTTGTAATTTTTCCCCTCCACTGCGTTTGGAAATTTTCCGCTTTCAAAACTCTTATGCATCTGTAATGGAACTGCAGGTGTAATGTCAGTACTACATTATTTAGAGGATTCACAAGTTTATTGGCACACCTCCTCCCGCTTTAAAAAGTAAAATCTTTCTTGATCCATTGTGATTATTCTCGAATCAGAATTACATCATCAGCAAAACTTTTTTACTTAGTGTTCTTTTAGCTGAATAGGCACGGAGGCAGTTTACTCTGGTATCCCCATGATTGATGGGTAAATTTCCAATCTCTCTCATTAATGAAGAGGAAACTCTTAAGGAGAAAAATAATAATAGAGAGAAACCTAAAAGAGACAGTTTTGTTTTGCTTCACTACTTTACAGCTATAGTGCCCTGCCTTCGGAAGCCTCTTGTCCTCTGGCTGACTCGTGTGAGACTCAGTAAGGAAGCACAGTAGCCATCAACAAGTGAGGACAATGCTTTTATTAATCAAGCATCAGTCTTGGAGGTTGCTAAGCCACTTCAAGTTACTGTACTTCCCTGATAACTATTTGTTCCCAACAGCTCACAAAAAAATCTATGTCTGATAAGAATATGCAACAGAATGCCTGCTTCACTAGTCCTGGAACAGACTATACGGAAATGATCCTGAATTAGATCTGTTTGGACCTATTGCATTGTCTGAAAATTCATTATGGAATTAGATAACATGAAACAGCTAGCATATATTGGTTACATGTTAACTTGTGCAGTCAGCTGTTGTCTCTTCCTTTGTCACACCGTGAATTTTATTCTCTTTAAAGGTCTGGTTGTAATTTCATTTTCTGACTTACCTGTTCGACTTGTGAAATTTAACATTGTAATAACATACATGCAGAATATTTTTCAGAATAGGCATGTAATTCTGGGCCAATGTATTCAACATGACACCTTCTTATCCTATTTTAGATTGCATAGTTGAAATCGTCCTAAGTCACCAGATTGAATTGTCCAAATCCTATTTCTCCTATTTGAAGTAAAATAGCTCAGAAATTTTCACCCAGTGATACGTAAGGTTCCTATAGCTGCCAAGAGGATATTCTAAAATGGTTGCGAGTTGAAAATAATGTGTTGCAATATAATATTTATGAAGTTCAACTTGCTTAGATTATCAGAAAGAAGATCAAGAAGCGATTTGATTATGATGTGGAAGTACCTACACGAGGAAAAATAACTGGTACTAAAGGCTTTTCAACCTGGGACAGAAAAGAACCAGCATAACAAGAACCAATTGGTAGTTCTTAAAGATACTCAAATTCAGATAAAATTCGGTACTCATTTTTAACAGCAAGGATAAATAAATATTGGAAAAACTACCAAGGAAAATCTTAAGTTCTTCCACTTCTTAAGTCTTTATAAATCAAAACTAGATGTCTTTCTGAAAGGAATGCTTTAGCAAACATAAGCTTTTGAGTTCACTTTGGTGTAAGTATGAAATTTGATTGCTCATGTTACATACGAGGTCAAGCTACTGGTATGATTGACCTTCTGGCCTTAAAGCCTGTGTATCCATGAATAATTTAGCAATACATCTTTGCTTATTTTGCACATTTGCCGACATTTTGTTTCATAACGATTTCTTCTCTTCCCACATATTGCATTGGTTTTTGAAAATATGTTGTTGTATCAGTGAGAACACAGGTAACATGGCTTTCTATAGATTCTTTCTTCTTTCATAAATAAAGCATATTTTGAATAAAAGTACTATCCAAATAAGGTACATTTTTGTAAAAACTAATGAATTATAAAACTTTGGTTTTGAGTGTTAGAAATGAATAAAAGCATAACTTCAAAAGTACTCTACACATTTCTTGAGCTATATTTTGAAGCTCAGTATTTCAACAGAACAATCCAGTTTGAGCAAGACACTTAACTTAATGTTTATAAATATATGACTGCTCTGAAGGCAGGTCATCCTGGGTATACTGTACGTGCAGTTATCTTATTGGACAGACTTATTTCCTTGAATGAACTCTACATAAAGCCATGAAGTAAGACTGGTTTAAAACATACCAGAGACTGAAATAAATATTGTCAATCAAAGAAAAGTTTTTCCCCAGCAGTACTGAAGCGGGAAGGGTAGAAAATTCTATAGTAAAGGAATCACAAATAGATTTTGTTTGTCATCAGCGGGTCTCAAAAAGCATGCTATATACTGTCAAAGAGGTCAATCAGTGTCCCTCAGTGTATCCATAATGTAGCTGGTTTTATGTCTTACAGGCAAATGAATCAGGCACCTCTGCATAATTTTAATCTCAAAAATGCTTGCTGATTTGATATCTCCAACTGCTTTCCCTTTCTTCCTTTTCTACTAATATGAGAAAGAATGTGATTGTATTTGCCTGCTGCAATTCGTATACAGACAAAAATTTAGGTCTATTAAGACAAATAACGATTTGTAAATAATACTGAGAGAATTACTTCAGGCCATATGTTCCTTCATTTACAGTCCTTTTGTTTACTGCAACTTTAAGAGTTCTTTTCTCAAGGCTACATCTTACTACTGTTATCCAATCAAACCTGATAAATATTGCCCTAATTTATCTGATCTAGACATCACTCAGTTCCATCTCCGTTCTGTTTTGGTTTGTTTTTCCTTCTTTCTTTATCATGTCACCCTAATGGATGTTCAAGAAGCCTTGAAAGTACGTTTTTCCTTGCCTCTTAAGTGCTGCTCCCTGTGATAGTATACCCCTATAACTAGGTTGCCTATGGTATAGCTATCCATTGCTTTGCACCCTCTACAATCAGTCATCCACCACAAAGTACGAGCAGGCATCACTGTCTTTATAATACAGAATAAGCCTGATTTGGTAACATTTTATATCTTTGACTGGATGTTAGGCAATGGATTTATGAAGATGGACTTTTTGAATATGGAGATTAAGTTAAATTCTCTGTTTTGGTTTCAAACCTTAAAATGAACTTAGGAAAATTTGAGTATTACTAACAGCAGACTAATAAAGTCCCTGTCTCTTGCTAAAACATGGTCTCTAAAACCCATCTGTAAAACACTCCGTTACACTGAAGAATACAAGAGAGAGATGAATTCACTTTCACAAGTGTTAGGCACATTTGCTTAATGCACTACTGGGAATGTATGGATACCATCACTGCATATCGATATAAGAGTAAGAGACATGTACTGTCCAGAGCTAAAGATGGCTGAATCTTTAGCATACAGACTGAAAGTCTGTCTTAAAAGATTTCAAAGGCACAGAAGAAGCTCAGTGGCTTAACTGAGCATTGCATTTTTTTTAATTTGAAATGTTTTCCTTTGCCATTAAAAGTATTATTTTATTATATACTGTATACTCTACTGGATAGCAGCACTTGAAAAATTAGCAATTCCTAGTCTTCTCCATAACAATACTGACTCAATAAGTAATGGTAACTGATAATGTGAATTGTAAATTTTGTTCCTTTCTTTTTTGGACAGCTACTGTTATTTTAGTTATGTGCAGGGTAGGCCAAGAAAAATGTAAATTGAAAGACTTGCATTGTACCTTTTTCTCTTAGAAGATAGTCACCTTTTATAGACCAGATTTGATGAACGCACATAACCTGAGAGAACAGACTTAACTGTGATTGTTTTGTTTAAAGGATAGGGCATGAATTCTTTCTTTTTTAAGAGAACAGGCCAGAGAGTCTTCATGACACAATCCAAAAAGGGTGAAGTGATTACCGTCTAAAAATTGCAAGTCTAGAATGGGTTGTTTGTGTTATTTCCCATTTTTGTTACAGCTGCTGTCATGAGAATGGAGTCATGTTGCGGCATTTTATGTTCTCTTTGCAGACTCTGTCACAAGAACAAAGCTACCCTTGCCCATGGAAGACAGTTGAATGTTGTTCTTCTTTAACCTTTTATATACTCAGTACTGTGATTGACAAGGCATTCCGGTAGGCATTCCTCCTCCTTCCCCAAAGTTGTTGGACCTGTACAGGGGAGTTGAAGAATGCCAGATAATCAAATGGCAAAGCACAGTAAAGGGCAAAGGTAGTGAAATTTATTGCAGTCTTTTAGTGCAACTATGGGACTTTTCACATTTCCAGCCTAGTGAGGCAAAGGTTGCAGAGCTAAAAGCATATCAGGATACGAGGATATTAGATAAATTATGATAATAATGAAAATTATCATAAGCTTCAGGCACCTCTTTAAATTGTCTACCTTTAATAAAATAAGCTCTGTGATGCTTCTTTCATGACGTATTTCAGAGCAGAACCTGTCCAGCAAAACTATCCAAATACTGTTTTGACAGGATTCACAATTTTTTTTTTTTTTTAATACTGCCAGCTTCATGAATGTCTTGTTTTCTGTGCTCCCAAATATACATGCTTTTGTGACATTTTGAAAATCTCTCCCTTCAGGGATAGGTCAGTTTTGAAACAAAAAAGATTTCTATTAAGCAAACTCCATTTCCATGTCTTTCAATTTCCAAGTCTTGCTCTGCATCTGTGACACTGGTCCAGATTTAACAGTTTTGAACTCTATTCCTCCATGACTGGAGGAATGCTCAAATGTACTTTGCTCAAATTTTGCCTGTTGAATTCAGTTCAAGGTGATTGGGTAACTTGGCCACCCTCTTGGGTTTTTTTTGACTTTATAATCCATGGCATTACATACTTAATAGAATAATTCCAGAATATACTCCAAATAAAAAGCTGTGCAGGAACAATGACCTGAGTTGCTTACTGCATATTGCAGTAGAAAATACAAGGAATTGCAGCATTGCGGAGTATCACGGTAGAAATTATGAGGTGTTACAAGGAGAATGGCTACCAGGGCACGGCTGCTTTCAAATATCTTTTCACTCATAAGAAGCACACAATTCAGGCACTTGGGAAGCCCCAGCTGAGACAGATATGTTAGTCCATTGTCAAACAGGATGTGCTAGAAATGATAAAATGTGTTGTCATGGTTTAACCCCAGCCAGCAACTAAACACCATGCAGCCGCTCACTCACCACCCCAGTCTGGTAGGATGGTGGAGAGAATCAGGAGGGCACAAGTAGGAAAACTCGCGGGGTGAGATAAAAACAGTTTAATAATGGAAATAAAACAAAGTAGAACAGTAATAATAACAATGATAACAACAACAATAACAGAATATACAAAGCAGGTGATGCACAATGCAGCTGCTGACCAACCACATGTCGTGAACTGCGAGAGCGCACCCCTCTCCCCCTAGTTTTTATACTGAGCATGATGTTGCATGGTATAGAATACCCCGTTGGCCAGCTGGGTCAACCGCCCAGGCTAGGCTCCCCCCCGCCAGCATCCCCTGCACTTGGCAGGACATGGGAGGCTGAAAAGTCCTCAGTGCAAGCACCATCCAGCAACAACCAAAGCATCAGTGGGCCATCAACGCTCTTCTCACACCAAACCCAAAACACAGCCCCCCCCCCAAGATACTGGGAAGAAAGTTAACTCTGTCCCAGCCAGAACCAGGACAGTATCCACCCCTTATTCTATACCATCTACATCATGCCCAGGTCTCACATTTTCCAATACATTCCAATTAATCACCACCACTTTTCCTGCCTTTTGATACATACATACAGATATCATTCCTTTAGTCTAAGGGCCATCCCTCTAAAATGTCCATTGGGTTCATTTAGTCCATGACTTCGGGTTCCATCTGTCATAACAGTCTTTCAGGGCAGGAGAGATGGTGTGTGGTGTTGGACTGTTGCATGCTGAGGCCAGTTCTGGTTCCATTATCGCTGTGCTCGTCTGGTTCTATCATCGTTGCACTTTGCTCGGTCTCATCAGAGTTCATTCTTCATTAAACTGGGTGATTCTTACTGCAATACCGTTGTTATGACGTATAGCAACCATAGAAATGATGAAATACAGTATTATATAGCAATTAACATCATATAGTTCAATTCATTGGCTATTTTCACCCAAACTCAAATCCCCTTAAGGTACACACCGGACTTCCCCATCCTTTCGCATTACCCACCAAGTGCACCCAGGTCCTTGAGCA
>NW_009205012.1:0-2520 GCF_000690835.1 Fulmarus glacialis
ATAATATATTGTATTATATCATACATATTATGGTATGGTATGGTATGGTATGGTATATGACATGAGACGAGATGAGGTGAGATGAGATATATGGAGCAATAAACAATATCTGTTATTCCCATATATGGGACTATATATAATACAATGTCAATAATACAGAATATATTACCTATATTATATGTTTTAACACCTATTTTGATACATCATATATATGTATTTATATCTATCAAATATATGTATTTATATATACGTGAGCTTCGTTATTTTTCTTGGGTTTTTTGGGGGGGAAAAGGTCTTTTCACGGCGGTCCCTGCCGAGAGACGGAGGCGGCACGCCGGGACCCAGCAAAGAGCTGCAGAAAGCAGATTTGGGGGAATCCGGCCCTCGCACGACAGGCGAAGGACGATGCCAACGGCCGTTTGCAACCCCTGACACCAAACCCACCTTTTCCCCCCCCAAAAAAAAAACCCCCGCTGCATCGTTCCAGGGATGCTTTTGGTACCCCACAGTAATTCAGATGCTCAGACTGGGGGGAACAAAAAGCGAGTTTCCTTGCGATTTTCCTTATTGACCGCCGTCCTCGCGCGAAGAAGCTGAAATCTGGTGCCTCTTCCCACCCCGGGTTTTTACCTGGACCTGTTTTTCAGCCCTTCCCTGATAAAAAACAAGCCAATAAAGTGAAGATGAAAATATATTCATTAGGATTGATAACGCTCATTAAAACTGGCTGTGTAGGAAAGCATGACTCCGCTTCGGAGAAGTAAGGGGGAAAAATGCAAATTCTTCTGCATGAAAAGAGGAGATCTCCCTAATCGCCCCAATCAAACGCCGGCGCAATTATCTGCGGCCAACCCAACGGGTTAAAATTATCCTCTTCATCTCCGGACACAGTAAGGAGCCGAAAAATGTTTCATTTTAATAAAAATGAAATCTGGACCCTGCAGAAACCAGCTTCGCTAATGACATGTTTACACAGAAAAAGACAATTTCTATTTAATGGTGATGACTAGCGAGAAGAAATTAAACTTCCTGGAGTATATGGGTTAGAGATAATGGGAAGAAAAGAAAGTTATTGAGGGCGTGTAAATCAGGAGAGCTGCATATGGGGGGATATATCTGCACGTGCTGCTCGCTAGGAGCGCTCATCCCTGCCTCGCCGGGCTTAGCGTGCAAAGGACGTACAGATTTTGCTATGAGGACTTTTGTGCATACGCGTGCGTTTGCATACACGCAAATATGTACGTGCATGCACGCGCAAACACGCAAACGCACGTGCAAGCGCACGTGCAAACTTGCAAACGCAAATGCAACCGCACATGCACATGCAAACGTGCACAGGCACGTGCAAACGTGTACGCGCATGCAAACATGCACATGCAAACACACATGCAAACACACATGCAACCGCACATGCACATGCAAACGTGCACAGGCACATGCAAACATGTATACGCACATGCAAACATGCACATGCAAACGCACATGCAAACTTGCAAACGCAAATGCAAACGTACATGCACATGCAAACATGCACATGCAAACATGTATACGCACATGCAAACATAAACATGCATATACGCACATGCACATGCAAATATGAAAACGCACATATGAACATGAACCTGCCCATGCAAATGCCGATGGACGTGCAAACGCACATTGAAACATGCAAATGCACATGCAAACATGCAAACACATATGCAAACATGCAAACGCACGTGCAAACAGGCAAATGCGCACGCACATATGCACATACGCAAATGCACATGCAAACACGCAAGCGCACATGCAAGCCTGCTGGTGCACATGCAAACACGCGCATGTGTGCATACGCGCAGGAGTCCTCGCAGCAAAATACGCAGGTTTTGCACGCTAAACTTGCCAGGTCCCGCCAGTGATGCTCCCAGGCGTCTGGGTGGTTTTTTTGCTCCCACGTCGGGAGAAAGAAGTGCAAACTAGGGTTTGATCGCGGAAATTCAGCTTTTTGGCTTGCAGGGTTATCTGTGCTGATTCTTCCTATTCTTTTTTTTTTTTTTTGATTATTCTTTTTTCCCAGAGTGAATTTTTTTTTTTTATTATTTTTTTCCCCCAAAAAAGCCAAGCCGAGCCGAGATCTTTTTGCTCCTACAGAGGACGAAGTTAAGTTTTCGGCTTCCTCTTTGTGCCAAGGCCATTCCCATCCCGCGCCGACCTGTGCAAACCCATCCCGGGGCCAAATCATTTAAACGTCGGGCTTTAATGTCTGCTCTTTTATAAAGCCGAGCAAACATCTGCAGAACAAGCCCAGATGTGAGTCGCTCCCCCCCCACCTCCCGCCCCGAATCCAGGAATTTCAGCTCCAAGGCACATAATAAGGCAGCGTCTGGGATGGTTTAATAATAGGAAAATTAAAATTGTTAGCGAAGGAGAATGAAGAACGCGCTCGCAAGGAGGTTTGCGAGGAGGGGGGGGGGAAGGAGAAAAAAAAAAAAAGCCCGAGCTGAAGCCCCCGGGGAACCGTTGGTTCAGGGGAACGGGAAA
>NW_009205012.1:2736-7721 GCF_000690835.1 Fulmarus glacialis
AGGGACGCGGGAGCGGCGAGGCGGCGCGCATCTCTTGCGCCGAAACCCCGAGCGTCCCCGAAACAGGCCGCTCGGCAGAGTCGAGCTGGAATTTTCAGGAAAATGAGTACGGGCGGCGGCTCCGTCACGGCGTTGTCCTGATTTCTCCCTCACCCGGGCAAAACACAGCGCCTCGGTATTTTTCTCGCGCAGGTTTTTTTTTTTTTTTTCTCTCGTTAGGGAAAAAAAAGCAAACGCGCGGCTTGAAAGCGCGCAGGGCTGAAAAAAAAACAGGTCTCACCGCCCAGGCGCCCGCCGTCCCCTCCCGGCGCTAACACCAGCCGGGGATTTGCCACCCAGCGCTCGCCAGGACAATCCACCGTGAAAAACGGCTGAAAAAAATGGGAACGGGCAATAAAAATGCCTAAATTCCGCTTTTTACCCGATGCGCTAGAAACTCCAGAGAGGGATTGAGTTTTCTTCTGAAGCACGAGCCCCTTCACTTCGTTTTTGCATCAGCCAAAGCTAAAATACCCAGCCGAAACTAGATGAAAAGCAAGGAGATGCCACGCCGCGGCGGATTCGGGAAGGGAAAGCGCTTGGGTTTTTGCAAGGACTTGGGTTTGTGCAAGAGCTGCCGAGAGGACGCCGGGTGCAGCGGGCTGCACCCGCCCCGTCACTGCCATCGGGAAGATGTTTAGATAGATAGGTTTAGATATTTACACCTATAGGCTGGAAATGGTGTTAAATTTAAACGGAGGACGCTGGTGGGGATGCTGCAAAGGAGCAAAGCAAAGTTGAAAATTCAAGCGTGGGGACCGGCTTGGATTAAACCAAGGATGCCGGAGAGGATTAATGCAAGGATGGTGGCCAGGGTCAAACCAAGGATGGTGGCCAGGGTCAAACCAAGGATGGTGGCCAGGGTCAAACCAAGGATGGTGGCCAGGGTCAAACCAAGGATGGTGGCCAGGGTCAAACCAAGGATGGTGGCCAGGGTCAAACCAAGGATGGTGGCCAGGGTCAAACCAAGGATGGTGGCCAGGGTCAAACCAAGGATGGTGGCCAGGGTCAAACCAAGGATGGTGGCCAGGGTCAAACCAAGGATGGTGGCCAGGGTCAAACCAAGGATGGTGGCCAGGGTCAAACCAAGGATGGTGGCCAGGGTCAAACCAAGGATGGTGGCCAGGGTCAAACCAAGGATGGTGGCCAGGGTCAAACCAAGGATGGTGGCCAGGGTCAAACCAAGGATGGTGGCCAGGGTCAAACCAAGGATGGTGGCCAGGGTCAAACCAAGGATGGTGGCCAGGGTCAAACCAAGGATGGTGGCCAGGGTCAAACCAAGGATGGTGGCCAGGGTCAAACCAAGGATGGTGGCCAGGGTCAAACCAAGGATGGTGGCCAGGGTCAAACCAAGGATGGTGGCCAGGGTCAAACCAAGGATGGTGGCCAGGGTCAAACCAAGGATGCTGGCCAGGATCAAGCCAGGGATGCTGGCTAGGACCGAACCAAGGACGTTAGATAAATTCAAACACAAGATGCCGGTTAGGGCCGAAGAAAAGATGCTCCGTAGAACTGAACCAAGGACATTAGCTAAAATCAAGCCAGGGATGCTGGCTAGGACCAAAGCAAGGACGCTGGGCAGGATTAACTCAGGGATGCCAGAATCAAGCCATGGGTGCTGGCACGTATCAAACCAAGGCTCCTCGCTAAATCCAAACCAAGGATGCTTGTGAGGGTCAAAGCAAGGATGCTGGCTAGGATGGCATCAAGGATGCCAACTGAAAATGATGGCTAGGATTGACGTAAGCTAGGATCAAACCAACAATGCTGGTTAGGATTCAACTAAGGATGCTGGCTAAAACCAAACCAAGGATGCTGGCTAAAACCAAACCAAGGATGCTGGCTAAAATCAAACAAAGGATGCTGGCTAAAACCAAACCGAGGATGCTGGCTGGGACTGAATGAAGGACCCTAGCTAAAATCAAACCAAAGATGCTGACTAGGACCAACGCGAGGATGCTGGCTAGGACCGAACCACGGATGCCAGCTGAAATCAAACCAGGGATGCTGGCTCGGCTCGAACCAAGGCCACTAGCTAAAAGCAAACTGAAGACGTTGGCTAGGTCCAAAGCAAAGACACTGCCTAACAGCAAAGCTCAGTGACTCTCCATTTTGATCCAACTTTTAAAAAAATGCTAGTTTTTACATCTCCCCAGGCTGCCAGCAGCCCGGTGAGGCTCAGCACCGCTCCGCAGACCCTCCGGCAAGGCGGCTATGGTTTTTTTATTAACCCGACTGAACGAGCTGGGAAAAACAGAGATGCTTTCTGGCATGGTTTGGATCCCAGAAGGTCTGTCCCGCTCCTGGCTCCGGAGCTAAGGGCAGCCTCGGGCTCTCTGCATCCCGCTGCCGGCGTGGTACAGGCACGCCTGTGAGTTGGTTCAACTCCCCCAAACCCCACAGGCTATTTCTTACCATGGCGTGTTTTTTTCTGCAAAAATCATTTGCTGCCACCACTTAACTCATCGCACAGCCCCGGCGCACGAATTCGGCGATATTTCCGTCAAAAGGTGCTTTTTATCCCAAATTTCTTGCAAAACACACGCTGCTAATAATTTCTGCACCAAGCGCAGGGCTTGGCTGTTAAACAGTGACGCTGCTTTTCAAGGGATATTCAGCTTTTATCAAAGGCTTCCAGCAACCCCAAATCAACCAAATCCCCCCCCCCAAATCTGTATTTAGTTCCCGAGCTCATAAGAAAACCTCAAGATTTGGGTTTATTGAGGTTTGAGAGGTTTTTTGACACCTGTTTGCACGGGTAAATCAGCTCTCCCAAATGCAGAGTAATTCAGTCCGGCCATGTCCTTTACCCACCCCCAAAAAAATAATCCCCATGCTTTGAAATTCAATGAACTGCTTTTTTTCCTCTATATTTTTTAAAAAAAGGTGATTTTCCCCAGAAACATCTGATTTTTCATCACTCCCTTGGGACACCTGAGCTAGATGTAGCCCCAAGAAGTAACTCCAGGACAGAGAAAGCTGCAAAAAATGGTGTTTTCCCTGCAAATCTATTAGCGATGCAAGAGCTGGAGGGAAAAACGGTCCCTGACCACATGCCCAAATTACACCCAGTTTCCAAACGGGACAGAAAATAATTCCTCTGCTGAGCTTTGAAGCCAACGAAGCTGCTTTGCAACATTTTTCTGCCCTGGGATGAAGATAAATTAAGCCCTGGGTGTCGCTAAAACCCTGTTCAACATTGCATCCTAAAAAAATATTAATTGCAAAATGGTTTTATAATTCTTTTAATAAGGATGCAGCTCCGGTACGATGAGATGTGATGCTCTGCAACCACACCGGGCTTTTTTTTTTTCATGCATTTGAGTGCCATAACATCGCGAGCCGGGGCCGGGGAGGTTTGGACGCACGGTTATTCGAGCTCTGTGCTTAATGACGGACACCTAATTAAGGCCGGGGAGCGCTGGCTTCGTCAGGAGACCCTGCGTCAAGTCTGCCCTGGGTTTTTTTGGAGGCGAGCATCCCTGGCCGTCTGGTCTTTCATCCCAGCAAGGTCACGTCTGCAATAATTATGTATTTCGGCTCATCGGGTTGCACCATCCTTGCACCATCAGGGCTGCTTTTTGCTCCGCGTCGAAATAATCCCGAATAATATCCCGAATTATTCCACCGATTGAGCTGGTGTTTGTGTTCCCGGGGAAGGAAAAGCACATGGGAAAACACGGATGCTCTTAAATTCCTTGGAAATAAGAAGGGCTGAAGGCTTGGAGGGATGCAACCCTCCAAGCACGGATGCTAAATAGGATGAAGGTGAGGATGGTTGTAAAGTAAGGATGAAGGCAACTGCGTGCATCCGTCCCGGCCGGTCGCCGGATGGCGAGGAGCCCCGAAAGGACAGGGCGAAAATTAGCGAGAGCCATCAACTTAACGAAGTGGAGGTCTGGTGTCATCCCAGCGCTGGGTTAATGGAGCTCTGCAGCAGCAGCTGGCGGCCGCCTTTGCGAAAAACGCAGGATTTTGCCCCAAATCGGATGCTAAACCACACTTTTCGGCGCGAGGCGAGGATGCAAACGGTTGCACGTCATCGTGGCCGATGGCTGGTCGTTGCTTTTCTCCCTCCCGAGTGCACAAACTCCTGCAAAATCTATTTATTTTTGCAGAGGAGGGGCTGAATTTGCACCACGTCTCGGATGCTTCAGCATCGTCCGGCACAAACTGCCACCGCTGCCATTGCCCGAGATTATTTTTGCCATCCCGATTATAGAGGTTTTTCTGCTTTCTAAACCTAAAATTGCAGCTCTGGATGGTTAAAGCAGATCTAAAGTCCCCCCCCAAAAATGGTGCCACTGTGAGTTACCTGTTCGGTACCTATATGTGTTTTCGAAAGGTTGTATGCCTAAAAAATGCCATTTTTTCTAAGAAAAATCCCACTGCGGGCACCTTGCTGGAAGGTAAGGCTTGAAGGTCAGTTAGTTCCTTAAAAAGATAAATTCTGCAGAGTTTTTTTTAATGCATTTTATCTCCTTTTATCTCTTAGAGGGAATAAGGGTGAGCGGCCCCGCGCTGGGGATAGCACGTGGGAATTTCTCGTCGCTCCCCAAAGGATGCGCGGTTCAATATTTCCATTATCACGCGGAAATATATTTACAACGAGAAACCCTTGTTCCTATAGTAAAAATGATTTTTTTTTGTTTTTTTTTTTTAACGGGACACAGGCGGTTTTTGGGGGGAGACACTTGATGGGCGCAAGACGGAGCTAAAGGAAAGCACGGGGTGCGGGATGCAACGGTCGGCGAAGGACGCGGCGCCAGCCAAGCGCCTTTCAGAGTCATTTTACATAAAAAAAAAGGATTTTCCTGAGATATTGCAAGATGTGCTCCCCGGATTTGGTGGGTAAATCCATATTCCAGCGGTTTAACACCCAGAAAAGCCGAAGCTCTCCGGCACGATGAATACGCGAACGGCAGCGTCCCGGCGCCGCACGGGCC
>NW_009205013.1:0-818 GCF_000690835.1 Fulmarus glacialis
GCATAGCACAGCTTGCCATTATAGCAGAGGTTTGCCTAATTCCTCCTGTTTTGCTCTAAAGCACAATCCGCCCACTAGCAGGACCCTCAGTGCATCTGCAGCAATACCCAGGGCAAGTGTGACACGCGTGACATTTTAGCTACACGAATGCCAGCAGGGCAGTAGAGGCTCTGCACGAGGTGGTTGGGAAGTCCTACTTACTTCTGTTTACAGCAGGGTGATAAATCCCTCCTCAATTAACAGGAACCAAGACTAAAACCTGCAGTTCTCATGTATTCCCCTATGCACACCACAAAAGCAAAGAAGCACTTTTTTCTTTCCCTCAAAGCCTTGTTGCTTTGGGTTGGAAGACTCAAAGACAAATTTTAGGATTGGCTTTAAGACTCAGCTATCAGACAGCATCACACTGCCAGTCCTAGGAGTGGGGGGGGCAGGCTGCCTCTGACTTTAGCCATCCAAGACCAGAGAAGGTAGCAGCTACAGCATTTTTTCCCCGCCAAAAGAGCTCACTTGCAAAACTAGCTGGCAGTAGAGCATGATGGGAGGCTTGCAGCCTCTGGAAACTATTCTAGTTCATTCTCAGTTGTGCTGGAAGGTTTTATGTAGAAGGGAAAACAGAGTTTTATAGTCAAGACTCCAAGACCAAGCTGAAGTGGGGGTATGGCATAGACTCAGGTACGCTACTACCTAGAGAAGCACATAGCATGTTTATACCAAGACCTTACCAACAGTAGTGATGGGCTTGGGGTAAGGTAACAACCCCCAGGTGTTGGAGGAGAAGAGGCCACGGCCATGAAAGATGCATGGAGCAAAGCCAA
>NW_009205014.1:0-26834 GCF_000690835.1 Fulmarus glacialis
TTTATATATATTATAAATATCTATTTTACATATTTTTATTATATAAGTATATTTCTGTCCTTATCAGCTCTTAGCCAACAGTAGAGCAGGGTCTCAGCCCTGTTTATCTGCTTCTGTTGTACTTTTTTTTGGAGGCTTGCTGCACTTACTTAGGTTGCACTGGCAAAAGAAGTTGCAATGAATATTATTTATCATCATTAAATGGTTTTCTTGATCTTGTGTCCAAAGATGAGATGCATGTAGTGCCTTAGTTAAGCTTACAGTTTTATGGTTCTATAAATGCAAGTGAATCATGGGGCACGGCAGAGTTCACAGCGTACAATTTCATTTCATCAGAACAGTTAAGTTGGAAGTTTGTTGTTTCAATTTTGTTATGTTCCCTTTTTGTCGCTTCATTTTGGTAAAGATAGTAACTAATTAGTTGAAACCAAAAGAAGACAGGTATTGCATCAGTGTGTCTAGCTAGAGAAAAGAAGATCCAGCTTCTTCCTCATCCCATGCTTGTGATTTAAGTTACTGGGTACTGCTATTCTTGATGTTACTCTTGGGTTATTCTGCTTTTGCATCACTGCTGTCTGTGGTGCCGTGCCTCCTGCTTCTTTGTCCAATTTCAAGTTATTAAATCTAGTCAAATAAGTACTATAATTGGCTGTCAGTGAATCTGTAAAGCTTTGCATCATATCAGCCTCAGAGGGAGAGATTAGTGTTTGGTGATGTAACATGGCAGGATCTACAACTAGTTAAAGGCTAAACTTTCTCAGATTTGTTTTAATTTATGTAAATATGTTACCAGATTTTGTCAATGTAGCCCGTGAGACTAAGTTGGCAAATAATTTATTTTCTTAATGAAAGTTGTTGAACCAATGAGGGCACAGATAATATTATTATAGCGTCCAGACCTCGTGTTACATTTGACAGGATTTTAGAGAAGTCATGTGTAATACTTTCCTGTGGGTCGAATCTGCTTATGTTACAGTTGTACAAGGTCAGACCTTAATTTATCTAGCAACTGCGTGTTTAATTTTAGAAGTATCACAGGACACATCAGCTTGCAGGGCACCATTCCTGGCTGTTCAAAATGCAGGCCCCAGAGTAACAGTGGCAAGATAATGGGTTGAAAAGGTGAGAATATGTTATGCTCGCCAGTTAGACTAACAGTGAAATAATTTTAAACTGTAACATTTAATAGAACGAGTCCAAATTTAGATTGTTATTAATTATTTTATTGCTATGAATAACCTCTTTGCATGCCTAAGGGCCTTCTATTTATAGAGAGCAAAGCTAGGATTGTCTAGTTTATTTTAAGGATAAGAAATTAGAATAACATTAACACTCACATAACATTAACTTTATACCTATGTGTTTAAAAGTGATGAACGCTTGATACACTTCTTTGCAAGGAAAGATGCAACTACCACGATTAGCAAGTAGTTCAGATTTTTTTCGATGAAAAAACAGTAACTTAATTTAAGAGAGCAAAACTTTTTTTTTTTCAAGGAAAACAGCAAGAAGTAATGTGTTTATTTTTCCAGGCATAAATGGAAAAAATATCAGACTTCTCAAAATGTTGTTTAAGGAAAATATTCTTTGTAATATAAACACTAACATTTGTTTAGAGGAAGCATTTACAATTGTTTCTACTGATCTGGTGCCTAGGTCTGGTAATTGCAAAGCTTCCATTCTTGAATAGAACAAGATTTTGCTGCTGAACTTTTTAGCCTTTTCGTTGCTACGTCACGTAATGTAGCAGGGATGTCTCTGCTGCTGCTGAGTGTACCAGCCTTGCTGTTATATTCCAGTGTGATCCTAGTGGAATATCCATGCTTCAGTCGAACCTTGTCACCTCAGCACAGCGTATTACCAGCAGTGATATAGCAAATCAGGCTCTCAAAGCATGAATAGACCCCTGGCAATGTGTCCAGCACTTGTGCTGTGGTGAGCTGTTTGCCTTATACTTACTCTACCATGTCACAGTCACTTGCTACCTTACTAACTCTCTCATTTTATAATATTACTCATTTTTGTGGCATAAGATAATTTGAAAACAGTACACACAACAATTCTGAAACACGGCTCATCTGAGACCTGTCTGGTTAAGTCTGTGTTCGAGCAGAGCTCTGTGTTGCCTGTGGCATAATCAGTTCTGGGGAATACAGCAAAGCAGGAGATAGCTGACCAAATGGGTATGGATGTTGTATGACCAGAAAAAAAAAAACCAAAACAAGTTTCTATGATGGCCTGTAAACTGATTTCTTCCTCTAATCTTTTGGAGATAAAGGGGAGGTAGAAAGGCAATACATTTTTCTGAAAATAAAAGGATTTTCTTATTAAATGGTTATCCTGCAAGATGCTCTGTGCTTTTAACTCTTCTTGGAATCAGTGACTTTGGGGATATTGATCACCTCACAGGACTAAACTGTATGTGAGCATCTTCATAAAGATACTGTAATATACCAAAAGAGCCTTTTTTCAGAGAGTTTGCAATGTGAGGGTCTAATCTAAGGCCTATATAAGTCTTCAGGAGTCTTTTTGGTTCAGGCTCTAGGGTAAATATAATATGATGGGCTGTAATAATAATTTTCAGTCTCAATTCTCCTGAGGACAGCAACTTCCGTAGGGCTTGCAGGGCATGAAGGTCCATCCATGTGGATCTGATAGGGTGATCATGATTCATTAAAAAGATGCTTCAAATATTTCAGTGATGGTATGAAGTCTTCAAATGGAGGGTGTTCAAAACAAAAGGTGTGAAGAAAGGGAAGGTAGCTTCTGTTTGCCTTTAAGCAGTTGTGGAGAAAACAAGAGATTATGAATGTTACCTATTTTTCCTTAATAAATTATCTTATGTAAATTAACTGTTTAGTCTCATTAGAAACACTTCCCAGCTGCCAATGAAATGTTAATTTATTCTGAAATGTACTTTCCTTTTAGCTGATGGCAGGAAGAGGTATATTTGTGGGTTAAATGATGGAAGCTTTAAGTTGCCATCAGAATTAGGAAAGTATTCATTAAAACGTGAAGATAAACACACAAAAGAACCTTGACTCAGAATTCTGCCCGTCAACGAAGTGCATTGCCAACAAGAGATGAAGAGGAGAGGCTCAGTTTCATGGCCTTATTGATGAGAATTTTACATTCTGGTTAATAAGAAACTTGTGGCAGCATTTAGAAAAAAAGATGGTCAGCTGCTTTTTTTGTGTAGCTTTTTGAAGCTGCTGTGTTTTGTATTACACCTTGGAAGTTTGACGTAGGATACCTTCCCTTCTGCATAAAGCAAACTATATTTAAAAAAAACAACAACTTCTTATTAATTTCTTTTTGCTGCAACAAACTTGATAGGCTTTCATAAGCTTGTTTTGATCATGAGAGTTTCAGAACATCATTATTTTTGTTTTGTAGAATTACGGAGAAGTTCGTATTGTCCATCCTGTCTGACAGAATGTCAGTCAGCATTCTCGGTAATTTCGGAAATATTTTTTGCATGAGAAGTTCTACCTAAACTTCAGTATGCCAGAACATAACTTTGAGAACTTCTAAGCATTAATATGATGTGCAGCAGATGTAACATTAGGTAGCATGTAAAAGATTTTGGTACGTGTGTCCGCATTGTGCTGACCAGTTCATCACTCTAACTTATGTGTGAGATATTCTGTGCTGAAGCCTTGATTAGAGACACAAAAGGAAGGAACAGAGAACCCTTCAGAAAAGCATTGTCTTTTATGAACAACATAAATGTCTATTCTTCTAAGCTCCAAAGAAAATGTGTCCATGAATATTTTTTATTGTTATTTGTGGAAGTTTTTTTGCAGTCAGAGGTGGCAGTCAAGACCAAAGTTGTATATTTTTTCCTTCAAAGAAAATGGGACTGAGGTGGAGATTTTTTCCACTTTCCTTCAGATTGTCCATCCTTGCAGTTAAAAACCTGGGCCATAGTTCCAGTACATATTGAAAGAGGTGGGAAACTGCATTATGTGGGAATCTGAATCCAAGAGACCTTTAGCTTCTGAGTCAATCTGACTCTAAGCCCTTACTAATTTAATTTTGGTTTGCAAGCTTTATCATAATATACTACGTAGTAAAGTATTTGTGGATGGAATTATAATATTGGCTGTGGTACTTTGATTGACTTATTATTTACTGGAAGAATGCAGAAATTAGTCTAAAAAGAAATTTGATTAGCACTTTCACTTGAAGATCATTTTCAGAAAATGGCCTCCAAATAATTTCTACAACATTCCTTTTCTATTTGCAGAATGACTAGGGCACCCCACAATGATCGTTCTGTGAGAAACATATAACAGATGCTTAGTATAATTGTTTAATATTTGTGCAACACTTTGGTGATGATAAGTGTTCTGTGTGGTAGATACAATACATTACTGCGTAAACTGTGGGAGGAGTAGTTTAAAACTTTTTTAAAAAATAATGCAACATCTGGTGTCCCCCATCTTATTAAAGGACAAACATGTTAAGCCACTAAGATCGAATCAAACAGAGAAACTTTGGCAAAACCCAAAGCCCACTTGTGATAACCTAATTAGGTACAGCTAGGCATATATTAACTTAAGTTTTTATTCTTTATAGATCTTTTACAATGTATAAATACTACATTTTACACTTCAAGAACCTACAGGAACATGTAAAGAGCAACATTCCTGACCTTTCAATTAATTTCAGTTATAATTTACTACCAAGGCGTTTGGTTGATGTGATATCACTAGCAAAAAGCATAGTGAACATAAGCCACAGTTAAAGTTGGTGATATAAGCAAACTGAATTTAAGCTGGTGACTATAGTTAAAAGGTTTGACATACTCCGTTACTAATCCACTGAACCTTCCAACTACTCTCACACCTTGACAGTAATAGCTGGCATGGCTTGACCATCACCTGGGCTTGTGTACTGAACTCCTGTGAATGTCCATTAAACTTCATCACTGCAGAAGTAGTGCAGAGACTCCGACGTCCTTAGTCTGCTTTGATAGACCATGCCTTGGCAGTGTAAAAATAAAGTAAGATTTGCAAATTTGTTTGTAGGTTGTTTTTTTTTTTTAATATATTAATGATCATTAAAAGTGATAATTAATGACACAAGACCATTGTAATGTTTTGTTGTACAACTACCTGTCCGTGAAGTCCAAAAATCTTGTGCATTAGTATATTAACATAAAGCAGGTTTTGCATTTGGTATTGTCTCTCTCAAATCCCTTATTTTTTATTTGAGAAAACATCCCCGTCCAGCTCCAGGAGAGGAGAGGTGAATACGGGTTACAGCTGAAAACTTTTTGCGGAATCATAGAAAGTTTGGGTTGGAAGGGACCTTTAAAGGTCGTCTAGTCCAACCCCTCTGCCATGGGCAGGGACATCTTCAACTAGGTCAGGTTGCTCAGAGCCCCCTCCAACCTGACCTTGGAAGTTTCCCGGGCTGGGGCATCTACCACCTCTCTGGGCAACGTGTTCCAGTGTTTCACCACCCTCATTGTAAAAAATTTCTTCTTCTATCTAGTCTAAATCTACCCTCTTTTAGTTTAAAACCATTCCCCCTTGTCCTGTTGCTACAGGCCTACTAAAAAGTCTATTCCCATCTTTCTTATAAGCCCCTTTTAAGTGTTGAAAGATAGTAAAGTTCTGAATTCAGAACTGGATGATGTGTCACCACCTAAACTGTAGTGACATGCCGTGGGCTTTAGCACGCTGAAATCCTGTGTCCAAATGGCACTGGTTGGTGGATCCTTCTTGTGTCTGCTGCCAGGGCTACCCTGGGTGAAGGAAGTGGGAAAAAATGCTCTTTCCAAAAAAAAGAGTCAAGTTAGTTCAGAGCTTCTCTGAAATAATTTGACATTTGTGTAAATCCTGAGTAAGTGCAATATGTGATCACCCTTAGAACTGGTCATGTGTTTCATTCTGAACTGCAAGCCTTCTCTGTAAATAATTCTCAAAAAATGTGAGTGTTTTTCTTTTTTGTGTCTATAATTTTTAAATGTATATGTGTTTGTGTTTATGTTTATGAATTCCTTGTGAATGCCTGTGTTTGATAGGAATCATTCATGAGGTGATAACTTTGTTTACTGTTCATTATTCATGCTTGTATGGAAATATATATTAATTGACTTGATGACCACAGCTTTCTAAAGTGGAAAAGTTTCTTTTTATGATTGACAAATTGTCCAGTATTTGTCTGTAGATGAAAAATGTAGTGTGTGAACAATAAAAAGAGCTTTTCCTAAATGGCATGTCTAGTACTAAACGTTTCCAGGGTTGTTTTCTTCTCTGTCACCATTTTTAAACAGGAATTTTATCATTTTTAAGTAGGAATAAACTCACCAATACATTATTAAATTAAAAGAAATTTATGGAAACACCTGATTTTATTATAAAAAATACCTTAAGCAAGATATGATCCTTAGCAGTATATTTCTGTGGGTATTTCAAAATAGCTTATCATTATAGCTCACCATAAAAAATGACAGATGAAAGAGAAGACTTGGTTGAAGATCTGCTCACTGAGTATGCCATACAGCTTAGCATTCAAGAATCAAATGGGGCCAAACCACCAGTGTCTTCCAGCTATAATGACAGGTACTGTCAATTCAATATGTGTTAGAGATTATGCCATATTTTAACAGTGTTTTGAGACCTGGATATTTAATGCCTTATATCATGCTTAAAACAGTTCTTAGTTTGACTGTTAGACCTCTTTCTCAGTGAAGCACTGCCTGAAGCAATGATTGAAGAGAGTAAACAAAATAGAAATGTTGATTTTGTTTTTCTCAAACATTTCTAAAACCTCAGACTTTAAAGGCAATAGATTTTGATTTGTTAGTCATCTGTCTGCTCTCTAATTGTACCAGTGTCCCAGCCTTTCCCTGTGCACTCAGGTACATACGTGTACAAGAAAAATCCAAACCAGAACAACAACAACAAAAAACCCACAGGGGTGTTCCAGCGAGGGCTCATACATGACATTAATGTTACGGTTAAGAGTGGTTCCCGTGACTGGGAAATGTAGGGCTCAGCTGAGCTACGTGGGGTGATGAGAGCTGAGGGAGATGAGATTCACTTGGCTAAACTAATACTTCCCTTAGCTTTTCAGGCCACTTACCTTCTTATGAAAAGCATATGTGTGAAACAAAGCTAAACTTTGCTTAATAGAAGTTCTTCGGCAATAATCCCATAAATACGTTTTGTAGATTGCCCTGTCTAAGATGGAAAGCTGTAGAACTGCAAGTCTTGGGGGACTGTTAATACTTCCTAATTTCCTGTAGGATCTCATGAAGATTTAGGTCCTCATGGGGCTCCTGTTGTAGGACTGGAATCTCCCTTTCCACTGAAGGCTCTCAGCAGAGCCACTGCGTATTCTTGTTATTTGGCTGCTTTTTTTGTTATTAAATCTGATATATTTTCTAATATGCTTTTATCACCAAAATATCTCAAGGAACTAGCGGGCACCAGCATTTAACTTCCATCTCATGGAGGTTTAAACGATATTGTTAAAAACAGTACAACTCTTTTTCAGGGAAAATGGTACCATTGATGCCGTCACTCTCCTTCATTAATGAATATTGACATTCTGACACCATCACATTCTCATTCGCTGTCTAAGGTTTCTGAATCTGAAGGGCTCATTTCTGTAGAGTGGGGCAAATACAGCTTTTTAGTCTACGACAGAATTCTTTACCAAATTAGGACTTTTATCAGGTCAGCCTGCAGCAGGAAAATTGCGCCTAGCTTGAGAACTTTGGAACAGAACAGGTGTAACTTAGGAGGTCACAAGGCTCATCAAGATTGTAGTTGATATATTCAAAGGAAAGTTGGCTCAGATGAGAACCTAATGGAAAATATTGAATAAATAATATAATGCATCTACTTTTTGTTTATATTTTCTATTTTCTGCTCTTTTTCGGATAGTTTTGTACCACCTAGTGAGGAAAATAGGAAAATTGTAACATCCATAAAGCAAGGTAAAAACCCTAAAATAAAATAGTCCCTTTGCAAAACTGAGCTTTCTGTATATTGTTTTTCCAACTGCATCTCATTTATCTGTTGGATTTTTTAAGGTGAAGTATTTGGGCTCCAAGAACTTGTGAAACAGAAATATGCTTTGGATGAAGCTGATGAAAGAGGGTGGTTTCCACTGCATGAGGCTGCAGCTCAGCCAATTCAGCAAATACTTGAAATCATTTTAGACGGTGAGTAAAGTAAAAATATCTCACAAGATAAGGGGAGCAGCAAAGAAACATGGAACAATAAACAGCCATGCACAATAACAGGCTAGAACTGATTATTAAAAAAAGTATGATCAAATCCTCCACAGAGCATCTTGCTTATGTTGTTTAAATATTCAGGCAAATTTTCTTTTGGGGAAATTTGCATACCAGCAAAGAACTTGGACTGTTTTTAATGTTTTGTTCAGAAAGCTACAGACAGAGCAAAAATTACTGTTCAGTATTCAGTGTGTTTGGCAGTACTAGTTAGATTAGGTTAAACATAATTACAGGTAATTTTCATAAAGACTTAGCATTTAAGGATTTCTGGTATATGTGTATGTGTTAACAGCCTTGTGCTTTAATTTTGTTTTATCTTTTCTCACTTTCTTGCCTCTAGCATCTTATAAAACAATGTGGGAATACAAAACATGCGATGGAGAAACACCATTAACTTTGGCAGCAAAAGCTGGCTTTGTGGAAAATGTACGAACATTACTGGAAAAGGGTGTTTGGCCCAACACCACAAATGACAAAGGAGAAACTCCACTTCTTATAGGTAATTGCCTCCTCTCCCTGGGTTTAAGCAAAATGAATGGCAGCACTTCCCCTCCACTAAGTACTCACCCGAGTACTCCTGTTGGCTTGTGTGGTTTAGATGCTGGTCATCTTTTTAGACGAAACTAAATGCCCAGCACTTAGTGAAATGGACCCAACGTTCAGTTCAGCACTCGTTGTGCTTTCGGTGATCACTGAGCTGCTCTTAAAGATGCTCCATATGCTTCGGGTGATTGCTGAGCTGCTCCTGAGAAAATGGGACCTGTTTTTTGTTCAAGGCACCTCCTTGGTGTCTTTAGGTGCTGCAAGACCTTTACCAACCTGGTCCTATTTGACCATCTTAAGGTGCAAGTATGGTACAAGAATAAGCTGTTGCTTTAACTTGAATGTACTTTTTCTGGAGGTCTGGAGGTTATTGGAGATTTTTAGTTTTATTGGATGGTTTCTACTGAAGTAGGCAGGTATTTTCAATTTCAAAACCTCCCATCTCATTTCCCTCCCTTCTTGCACTGAAAATAAGCTTCAACTGCATTTCTAAGTAATACCCTGATATAAAGAAATATGATTCCTTTGGAAGATTTTATGCTATTGGTAGACTTAAATGAGCTTTACTATACATGAGTAATTTAGCTATATTAGCTTCTAAGTTCTGTTGAATGTCAAAACATCTCCATTCTTCTGAAGGGAATCAATCTGTGAAATTAATACAATATAAGAAAATACAATATATAGTACAATTATCAGTATTAAAATACTCAGTTCTCTGAATTTTTATTAACTTTCATCAGATGTGATTACTGTATTAACATTTTAAAGCCCTGAGGCATTTCTAGAGGGTTCCTCTGCAGTGTCTTACTTTGCGTTTTTTCAGCTCTTTTCAATAATTGTAAGTCTGTGAAACTTTTAAGCTATTTTCAGCCTTTGCTTTTAATGAATCCTGCAAAGATTTAACTAGACCTTATGAAACGGGTCTTTCCCCCTTATAATGCCAATTTGTTTTCCTAAATATTTCTCTATACAAACTCCTGAAAATGAGGTTTGTCAGCTATGTATTGTTTATGTGATGCTTTTTATGTTTTTGTATCACTTAGTGCTGAAAATTTGGATGTAGATATTGTTGTGCGTCATACATTTCAATCTTAGCACAGTAAAACAGAGGATCAGGTGCTTAACACTTAATAGATGATGCATATGGTTTAGTTACTCCTTTTAATTTTAAAGCTCTGGATTAAAGGGCTCTTCAGTACAAAGGTAAATGCTGAAGAAGTATCTATCTAGTGGGATGACTTCTGCTTCCAGGTACATTTGGTAATACTATTTCAAAGCAATTGTGGATAATTATGAACACTGTGGCCTCTTAAAAACCTTCTTACTTGTATAATGGGACATTCACAGAAGTTGAATTTGCTAACCCTATGACGCTGATCTCCCTCAGCTGCCCCACCACTCAGTGGAGACATCTGCTATTCCAAAGGGTGGTTCAGAAGTAAAATTAGACTCTTACTCAGGATCGCTATTTTTTATGTAAATAATTTGTAGGTGTAGTTATCCGTGAAAATTTCAAACCTGGAACCTCAAAAGGGCAGAACATGGCCTTTAAGTATGACAGATGTCAACTGTACTGTGGCTGATAACAGCCACTGAGTACACGCCAGGATTAGAGTTACCAGGTGACAAAGTCAGAAGTGGAATTTTCTGGGGACACTGAAATGTTTGCACCAACTTTAGAAGTAAGGGCCATATTCAAATATTATGTTAGTTTTATTGTTGCTTTTCCTTGTGATACACCTGCTTCTGCTTTCTCAGAATCGAAGCGGTGCTGCTTTTGCCCTCCATGCTCCAAACTGACATATTTTCCAGCTTGTGTTGGTTTACCTTGATTTCCCAAGCAGCTGACATTACCATTTATTTACCAGTAAATTGGATTGCCAGATTTCTAGGACTGGAAATCTTTTTAATTTCCTCATATCAGTACACAAGGAAAAGCTTTTCTAAACTTATTAGATGTCTTTAACTTTCAAGACAATATACCTGAAAATGTATTATTTTCTTCCTTTTTTAAATATCTTCAAGCTATAAGAAGAGGCTCTTTTGAAATGGTATCCACTCTGATTAAACACAACTGTAGTATCCACCAGCCGTGCGTAAAACGTTGGTCAGCAATGCACGAAGCTGCAAAACAGGGACGCAAAGACATTGTTGCTCTTCTTCTGAAGAATGGTGGAAATGTGAACCTTAAGGATGGATATGGAGTAACACCATTAGGTGTTGCTGCTGAATATGGTCACTGTGATGTGCTGGAGCATCTTATTCATAAAGGTATGTAGTCAGGTAAAAGGGAAATACACCTCTGCACTGGCATACATCTTGCCTGGTTGCTGAGGTGTTTTAGGGTGAGCATGGAAAAGGAAAGAAAGAATACTGATGACTGAGAAGATTTGGTTTCTGGGAAGGACAGGAAGCATCTATGAGTGTTCCTGCTAGACTGGAGTGATGCTTACACGTTTCCATAATGCGTGTGAGAGGAGTGGCAGAGTTGATACCAATCCATTTCAGTCAAGGGGGGACTTACTGCTATACATGCCCTTCTTGCCCTTCTTTATTTCTCTTTACTCCCCTCCCCTTCCTTCCCTTCCTCCCTCCCTCTTTCTCTCCCCCCCTCCCCCCCTTTCTTCCTTCCTTCCTCCCTCCCTCCCTGTCTTCCTTCCTCCCTCCCTCCCTTTCTTCCTTCCTCCCTCCCTCCCTCCGTTCCCTCCTTCCTTTCTTTCTCTCTCCCTGCCTCCCTCCCTCCCTCCCTTCCTTTCTTCCTTCCTTCCTTCATTCCTTCCATGTACAGAATTATATTGGTATTAATTAATGAAATTAGGTATTTTTGAAATGTACTAGAATTTTGAAAATCCTGGGTTATAACACTTACAGTCAAAGCAGACCCCACTCAGGTGAGCATTTGAACTTGTATCTGTCCTAGTCTTGTTTTGCCTTTGAGTTTTAAATTTGCCACAAGAACTATTTCTTGTTTTAGTAAAGTTTTAGCTTAAATAAATCTGAAAGTGAAGAGGAAAGTACTTTGGGCTTGTTTTTATGATGATCTGCAAATCACTTTGGATATAATTATAAACTCTGTATCCTCCTTCAAGGTGGAGATGTCCAGGTCTTAGCAGATGATGGTGCATCGATACTGTTTGAAGCAGCCGGCGGAGGTAATCCAGACTGCATAGCCCTTCTTTTGGAATATGGAGGAAGTGGCAACGTGCCTAATAAGGCAGGACTGCTTCCCATACACAAAGCGGCTTATGAGGGGCATTACCTGTGAGTCTGAGCTTGGACTTTACGTTTTCTTTAAGATACAATATGGCGCAAGGTCACATTGAAGACGGCTGTGGTAAACTTGCAAATGTATAGATCATTTATAATTCAGAAATGCCTATGTTACATTAGTTTGAATTAACTTTTAAGTGTTTTTTAGCATAAAAAAAGCAAAATGCAAAACATACTCCCTAGAACTAAGTGAAAACCACTGAAAAAGTTAAACACAAGGTCCTATTTGACAGTGCTCAAAACTGGTGTTTCTGTGTTTGGATCTTCTTGTGTAAAATGATTAGCTGGTAATTTAGCATATAGCTGGATGAGAGTCATTTTCTTCATGCAGGGAAGCAATGCCTAACTAGTTTTATTCACTGTTTTTTAGGGCCCTGAAGTATCTCATTCCGGTCACATCCCAAACTGCAATCCAGAAAAGTGGGTTAAGCCCTGTTCACTCAGCAGCAGATGGCCAGAATTCACAGTGTCTAGAGCTCCTCATTGAAAATGGTTTTGATGTCAATACTCTCTTGGCTGAACACATTTCAAATAGTTACGATGACGAAAGGAAAACCGCACTTTATTTTGGTGTTTCTAACAATGACATTCTTTGCACCGAAATATTGCTCAAAGCCGGAGCAAATCCAAACAAGGATCCTTTAAACTGTCTTCTTGTGGCAGTGAGAGCTGGCAACCATGAAATTGTAAGGCTACTCCTATCTTACGGAGCAAATGTCAATTGCTACTTTATGTTGGTTAATGATACGCATTTCCCCAGCGCCATTCAGTATGCCTTGAATGATGAGGTGATGCTGAGACTGTTGCTCAATCACGGATATAATGTGGAGATGTGTTTTGACTGTATGCATCAAGATATCTTTGGAAATTCTTTTGTGTGGTCAACTCCAGAGGAAGAGGTTCTCCCCGGGTGGACTTCTTCTGTAATAAAGGATAATCCAGTAAATACATACCTTCCTTCCTCCTCTTCACTTTGCGCTTTTCATTAGCCAGCTTTAAACATTCCAGACTATTGTGCAGAATTAAGATTAACATACTGGCAAAACCCTTTTTTAAAAGACCCTAAAAATAAAACAGCCATTTTTCATTTTCTACTCTGTGATAGAGAAAACTATGTACATAGAGTGGGTTTAGTTTGGGGTTCATATATTAGAAATTTAGGAAGGAAGTTTTAAGAAATCATGAAGCAGGATTCTGGAATTTCTGTTCCTATCCTAACCGATGGAGTAGATTTATTTCCCAAGAGATACTGCTGTTGAACATAACAGTGCTGCAAATTATGCAATGTTATAATAATTATTGGCCTTCAGACCTGTCCAGACAAATTAAGGGATCACAAAGGTTGAGCATGGAACAAAATGGCTTTTAAAGTAACCTACCTAGGCATCAATTTATGGCTGTAAAAGGTCATTGCTAATACTTCGTTTAAATTATCTTGTGTAATTGCTTTAAAATGTGTTATTTTGGCATTCCTCTGCACAGATTTTGAAATTATGACTTGATGTGTTTTCCCTTTCAGTTCTGTGACTTTATTGCTGTTCCTTGGTTGAAACATTTAGCAGGAAAAGTGGTTCGTGTTTTTATAGATTACATGGATTATGTTCCTCTATGCACAAAAATTAAGTTTGTCTTAGAAACACAGAAAGAATGGACAGAGATACGTCAGATATTGGGTAAATATCTAACTTCCAGTTAATGATGTTATGATTTATTACAGAAGACTTTAATTGCTTATGTCAGGTAACTTTCATCCAAAGTGTTTTAGCAGTCCAAATGTGTACTAGCTAAGAACCAGGTTCCTGTCATCCAGTCCTCAGATTGAGACAGATCTTTACTTATTGCCACTGGTCATAAATTAGTTAATCTGACTGGAATATAGCAAACTTGCACCTGGTAAGAATTAATCTCATAAGGAATATCATTGTTGCGTGGGAAGCCCTTTTAGTTAAGCAAGATCGCTGAGGTACTTCTCAAACTCCTTACTAACCCATGTGACACCAGTCATTGCACAGCTATGGGGCACAGCTTTTTTTGTTGAGGAATATTGCTCACACTTCCATCCTTCTTTTTGCTCCCTTGATCTCTCAAGTCTATTAATCGTTCAAGGATTATTGTAAGAGCATGTTTTAGATCCCATTATGTTCAAGGTGTTAGGTGGTGACAATGAGTGTGCCATCACAGTCTGTGACCCATCATTTCCTAACTCCAATTTACGTGATAGACATTTAGAGTTGCCATTACTAATACTGTAACTGAATAATATTTCTTACGTATGCTTTACTTTTGAAGTTCTACACATTAACCTAGACCTTCCACCATTGGTGGTACCAGAGATAGGTTTCATCCACCTTAAAAAAATCTGTTGGGGAATGTATTAAATGTTCTGTTTGTATGAATTAATTTTATATTTGACCTTTTTTTTTTTTTATTTTAAATAGAATTTGATTTAACATCAGCTGTTAAAAACCAAAATACTTAGGTTTAAAACTGGTACCCTGTATTTAATTTTGCTTCAGTATTTTACATTGGCATGCAGAGGAACTCCTTTTTGTTAGTGTCACAGGAACATCCAAATAATTTGGTAGTCTTAACTACTGATATTTCAAGTATGGTGAAAGTTTTTGTTATGATGTTCAGGAAGGCTAAATTAAACTGAGCTTTTTGACTGATGTAAATTCTGATAAGAAGTATTTGTTTAGAAGATTCAGCAGGCCCAAGCATGGTAAGGTCTGGTCCTGGTGCCTTATTGATACAGCAGAAATGGAAGGTGCCATGGCTGGCCTCAACATGCAGTTTTTGAAAGGTGCACCTAGGGAAAGGAGAGATCGTTCATCAGTTACCATTGATTGTGCTAAATAAAGTCCTGGTTTAGGTGTTCAGATGGGTGCTTTGGAGACGGAGTGAGGAGTCCAAAAGTGAGGCAATAATGTTAAGCAGATATCTGACAGAAGAAGCTTGATTAATATCAGCATTGTGTATCATCACAATTCAGAAGTGGAAAGAAAGATATTTTATTCAGAAGTGGCAAAATAATAACACCCCAAGGTAATAGATTTTGATATTAGTTTTATTAGAGCATGTTTTGAGATTGTGAACTGGCTTACAATCATTGTTAATGGCATTGATTTTTCCACCATTTCTGTCTCACTGTTATTTTTAGATAATCCTCGCCCATTGAAACATCTGTGTCGTCTGAAAATACGTAAACTCTTGGGGTTAAGGAGACTCCAGAAACTGTCATCCTTGAAGAAGTTTCTACTTCCACCAGTTCTCAAGAACTATATCCTATATAAAGAATATGATCTGTATGGAAAAGGGATAAGTTTAGAATAGTTTTTAAAAATAACTCTGTACAGTCTGTAATTTGACTCATTTCCTCACTATTTTTTACTAGCTAAAGAGCTGCTTGATGTTTCATATACATTCACAACATTCTGATATTTGTTGTGAATAGTTCTTTTATGGGAACTAATTTTTCTTCAGAACTAATACGTTAAAGCTCGTGTTTTAACACAACATTGTACTATCCAAATACAGGCTAAAATCAGAATAAGGATGCTATAATAATTGTGTAAAACAGTACACACTAAATGGGAATTCAGAGGAATAAAGGATAAAAGAAGAATTTTCATGATGGGCTTCCCAATGAAAATGATAAATATAATTGCTGCTCTCGTTTTGTGGCATTAGTTTCTCTGTAAAAGAAAATAAATGTCTAATTTAGCTTGCAAAGAAAATTAAACCACTAAATGCATGTCATGTAATTGGCCTGAAATGTAGCACATTTTGTACTTTGAAGATCATGGTCCTATTATAAAATTCTCCAAGCACTTAAAAGATTCTTTTTAGCTATTTTTGCAAAGTGTTTGCTCCCAGGTATGACTGCTGTTTGTGCCAGTACTGCATGTTTCAAGGCTCGGCAAAATTTGAGGGACTTTAAGTAGGCTGTTTTAAAGAAAGAGTAGATTTTGATGGACAAACCAACCAGGAAATCAAGCAGTATATCCTCTTGGTTGAGAAATGTTGCAATGTCATAACTTTAATTATTGTTCCTACAGAGTTTTGACAGATCACTTCTCGACCAGACTAAACAACACCCTCAGTCATGCTGTGATGCACTTGGCGGTATGCTTCTGCACGTATAGAGAAAAACACATCTGATTGATTAAATATTCTTCAAATTGTTCTATTAAAAGTGGATTGCAATTACTCCCTTTGCTGTTCTACCATCCCTTCCATCTTGGGGGAAAAAAAAAAGAAAAAAAAAAAAGAGTCCAAACCCCCTAAACTAAGAAAAGATTTCAGTTGGTGGATGTCAGGATTACATAGTGCATAGTCAGAGTTTAGCCAAACATGTAATTTAAGAGATACGCTGGTTATCGCACACATACACACACTCACACAAACCAAAGGTCAGCTCAAGCATCCTTCTGCCCTGCTCCCTGCACTGGCTCTCCCTGTTCTTCAGAACTTCTTATTTGCTGGACGTCATTGTCATATATAACTTATTAACACCTCTCTCAGCGATGTAAATTCCACTTCCAAAGGCAGCTATATCAATCCTTCGTGGGTCTGTCCTTCCTCACAACAGATTTACAGCAGCAAATGGAAGGAGTGAAAATTACTGGTCTGGGACATGTAGAGGGTTGAACAGAAGGCTTAATTGCTGCTTCTGCTCCCACTAAGGCCACTATTCATCTCGCTTTCCAAGACATGTCCTCTGTTTCTTTGTCAGAAATTTTGACCAGGATGAAAAAGAAGAATTCGGTCACTTGTGAAAAATTTCTAGGTATCTGGCATCTGGGCCAGGCCCTGACAGGAGGATGCCCCGGGTGGCTGGTGGCTCCAGGCCCGGCCTGAGAACGGCGTGCCCCGTGAACCCAACACGGCTGTCTGCAGTCAAGGCTCAGCTGGCCAATACCTCCTAGACATACCAGGCTAAATGCATGTATGCTGCATAACCCATAAACTGATATTTTTATGTGGGAATTCCTAAACAGAAATACGGGCTTAATAAGTCTTAAATAGTGGTAATTTTAATGAATACAGTGACCACAATGCAGGATATGGGTAGTCACATATCTGATACAGTATACTGCAACCAGCAAAGGAAACATGATCAAATAGGGCTTTAGATAGGAGATTTTAAACCCTTTCTGTGGCTAGAGCCAAATTCCATTAGTAATTTTAGTTCATGGGCCAAGGTTTATATTTAGGACTTTACACACGCCTCAGGCAATAGTTACATTGCCTGTGGCATCAAAGCATTCAGTTCTAGGACAGAGCATTGCCCCAAGTGTTTAAAATATCATGAACTAGTCCTTAGAATATCATTAGGTAAGCTAAAAAGACATGCTATTACTGTGTTTATCTTTTAAACAATACATCTGGGCCCTTTTTGTTGTTTGGTAGCCTGTTACAGAAGGTGGCCTAATCCCGTTTTAAAGCTTTTCTGTCCTTCAACATTGAAGTTGTTCATTTATTGAAGACTTCCTCCCCCAACCCCGGATGCTAAAGGAAGTACAACATTATGAGAAAGCATCTTTAATGCCTTCACGGCATCTGTGAACTGAATGGAGGCAGGAGGGGCAAGACTTTGTTTTAAATGGAATATAAGGTGAGATAGACACAGAAAGGGAGCTGTTTACCCCATGTCATGCTTATGGCACAGCTAGGAATTGAACACAAGTCTTTCAACTCCTGTGTTTTGCAGCCAGACCATTGAATACTACTTTTATGGAGTTGAGTATGTGCTGGTGGGAGCAGGAAATGTAACTGGTCCAGGACTGGTGATTGTATGAAAAGAGGCAAAGGCAGCAGCCCCAGCTGGAAGAAGAAATTTGTAGGAAAAAACTACTCTTTTTTTCCCTGCTTGGACTGTGATTGAACCCTTGCAGCGCTGGGATTTAATTTTCTCTGCTATTTGGGTGTGACTCATGGGGTGTTCCACCGCAACCCAATTCCATGGCATGTCCACCCTATGGACGATGTTGGCTAGAAGTAATTAAATGCCCTGGCATTGATTCAGGCATGCTCTGGGGTAGGGACTCCTATCGGTTTGGGGACAGTGTTTGAAAGCAGAGGTATCGTTTGGTCTGTGTTTCTCATAAAATCTGACACAAGCAGCTGCACCAAACTGATGAGCTCTCCAAGGAGCCAGACATTCAGCAGTGGTTACGTCAGCCTTTGCAGCACCAGCAAGATGGACTTTGTAGCTGTAAGTGTTTTCATAGCTCGGTGAAGGACCAAACCATAGCCATAAGTTCTGTATATGACCAGCTATTCTCTGTAGGGACTATAATGTCGTGTACCTTCCATAAAACTTCCATGCACTGGCTACCATCTGATCTTGGGAGCTGGCACGGCAGATCCTTGTTCTGGGTATCAAGGGAGAACAATTTTACTGTTTCACTGCAGCAGTCGGTGTTCTGGCTCGGGCTCTTTGTGCCTGAGCTGCCCTTTCTCAGGCTATTGCTGATAGTATGGGAGTCATGCATGGAAAAACACAGTCACAAAGCCACACGCTCTTCTGTGTCTGCTTTGGGGTGGGCAAAGGGATTTTTTCTGACCCTTACTTGGGGTAGAAAAAGGCTTCTAATTCTTTTTATTGGTTGGCATGAAAAAAAGTGCATAAATTCATGAGCACTTATCTCTGTAGAACAGGTCTCGTCTCTTTTGCTTTTCCATCACTCCCTTCTAATATGCACCTAATCAACAGCGTCTTGCCCTCACCTCTGTGTCTTCTGTGTAGCCAGCTTTGCCTCCCTGGTGCACTCTGCCTGCTGAATCAGTCCTTTTAAAGCTTTGCCCCACTTTTTTTCCTGTGAGCCTTAGGACGGATAGATCTCTGCTCATGAAAATGGTATCAAGAAAAGTAATTCCAGCCAAACTGATTTTCAGCCTTAATGGCCCTATTCTGGCTTCTCTCCCTGACCTTTCCACTGGAAATTTTTTGTTTAGGCTGCAGTATTTAAAACTGGCACCTTGCCACCCAAGTTGTCTATCCTTCAGAGGCCTTTTCTGCACTCTACAGATCACGACCTTGATTCAAAAATACACTGTCTGTCTCCAAATGCATGGAGCAGTCTGCAAAGAAATCCATCCCGATTCTTTACCAGGACAAACACTGGATAAATCAGAAAGTAGTACATGGGGAAGTGCACCAAATTACTGTGTAAATATTTAAAGGTATGTATTGCAATGGGAAGCATTTTCTCTCTGAAATGCTCCCTTAAGTGTCACTCACACCAGCAAAAAGGTACTTAGATCAGGAGAAATATTCCCTGAGGAATCTGTGTTTCATGGTTCTCCTGAAAAGCTGTAAAAATATATAGTAAATTGTTAGTAGTCATAATGCTGATATAACAGTGTAGCTCTGGTGATATGTACGAGGTATTTACATTTAATTTTCAAAATTCACATTTTCAGTAGAAATCTCTACATTTGATCGGGCAAAACCATTGCCTTTTGTCTGCATATTATGCACATGGTAGAGATATGGTGCCCAGAACTCCCATCATCATTAATATGGACTATTTAAAAACCAGACATAAATAAAGACAATAAAGTAGAGAATTTACTTACTTAGTACTGCTGATGTATGAATTACATCACTTGTTTATATTTGTGGGATCTCCTTTTTAAAAAAATCTTCATAAACACATACTGTTAAAAAAAAGTGACAAAAACCAAGGAAATGCTAAATACAGAAGTGAGTACCTGTACTGCTCTCTGCGTATAAAGAAATAGAGCAAATTTTTTATCTGAATGGCAAACTGTAGGTTTGGCTAAGCTACGTGGGAGAGCTGTATGGGACTAGGGTATTCAACAAAGGATTAAGTCCATGCACTTTTTATAATTACTTATAATTTAATAACTACCTGACCTGGACATGCAAATATGGTATGTTTGCAAATACCACCACAAATAATATAATGCTTACACTGGCAGATTTTATCATGCTTTTTCGGGAAAGAATAGGCTAACTGCAGATGCCTAAACAGCGTCCCATTCAAACTGCACTTCCAAAACCCACTTTTTTTGTGCATGCAGCAGTTCCTCTGCTACTTTCTTTGCAATAGAGTGGCCTCTACTTCCTGTCCAAACCTGTTGAGCAATATCGCGATGTAATTCCAAACAGCTGCTGTGGTCACCCTATGTCTGTACATCGGTAGTGAGTGAAATGATTTCTATATATAGTTTGTAAATCTGTTGGCAATGTTTGTAAAGCACACTGAGATTCTTTCTGAGGGAGAAGAGCAGCCATAGGAAAGGAGGAGCATTAAGACCATCATTGTGTACAAACCAGTTTATCTTTTTGGTGTGGCAGAAACTGGCACTGAGGAAATGGCCAGTCTGCAGAGATGTGGAGAAGCACTTGCTTTGAGCAAAACCCTGGCAGGAATAGTTTGTGCTGTCAAAGATAAGCATGTTCATCTCGCGCTGTTGTTACAGAACATGACATTGTACTGACACAAGATGATTAAAAAGTATTGGCTGTGTAGGAAGGAAAGAAAACTGGGAATGGGAATGACGTTTATTCAGTAAAATTTATTTATCCCCCTTGCCTTCCCTATTTTAGTGTGATTCAAGTAGGCAAACGGGGCAATAAACCCCGAGTCTGCTGCACCCTTGGCACCCAGCTGCATTCCTCTCTGTATAATCAAATAGACCTTCAGGATCCATGCACGAAGGACACTGGGTGCCTGTGCAATGTGGGCAGTGAGTTTTCCTTCTTTTAATCAAAGGTTGAGGAATTTGGTAGTCCAGAAATGTTCTTATTTGCACCCAGATGAATTTTTTTCCCCCGGTGCTTCCCTGCAGCCAGTTGACCTCTTGACTCCCAAGACTCATGCTTACACACTTCCCATCAGCAGCACTATCCGAGCCCATTCACTTCTTCACTCGCTGTGACTCATCTGTCTTCTTGATAAGCAAGGCAACCCAAACACCCCTGCCATCAAAATGCATTAGGTTAGTGGTTGCCCCATGGCTTGTTCGTACATAGTGTTGTATATAGACTTCTGGTTATGTCCCCAGCAGCTGTTGGGAATGCTGTTTTCAAAACTAATCTGAGCAATAAGGCAGCCCACATACACATGTTTTCGAGTGAAAGCTGATCACTGTTTGTGGTGGGTCCAAATTGTTAAGCTACAATCTGGACCTGGAATCTGCCCTCCCAGTAGCCTGGGGTGTGCTGCAGGGGATCGGTGGGAAAAATCCGTCTTTGAGTTAGGATGCTGAGTCCGATTCCCAAGCAAAGACTGGTTTTAGATCAGGGTCATCTTTAAACTTATCCCATTTTTTGTTTCCCCAGCATGGATGAAGGGAAAGACCTTTTTCTCCCGTGTGACTCCCTGTTTACGGCATCACTAGGAGAGATGGACTGGACAACAGAATCATCTGGCATAGAGGAAAGCAGCTGAAAAATTGTTCCTTCAAATGCCTTCAGTGCATGCTTTATCCCATTCGCTCTGCTGATACCACTGTTAAATGTAGGTGATGACACATCCTTTTCAGGAACAGTACGGTGTGCACAATTTTCACAAGTCTCCTGGGAGAAAGAGCTGCAGCTTGTCCCATCAGTCTGCCTCGCGGTCCTGTTTAGGTGCCAGGTGGCTGACCCTTTGTCTCTCCAGGCCGATGTGGACTCTGCATTCAACCTGGGCCTCTGCAAGCAGCATGCAGAAGTTGACACACACACGCACACACACACACACACACTCTCATGTATATATATATCTCTATCTCATTTGATATAGGTGGGAGGGGGAAGGCAGGCAGCGGAGCACGGGGGCAGGAGCGGGGGCGTGCGAGGAGGGGAGGGGAGGGAAGGAGAGCTCGGGGAACTGGACGCGGAGGCGGGTGAAGGCAGCGAGGGGCTGTGCAGGGAGGGCAGGCGAGGGGGGCCCGCAGATGGGATGGAGCAGGCAGCGCAGGAGCACGGAGGCGGGAAAGGGGAAGGTGGGAGAGCTCAGGGGCGGGCGCCTCGGGGTCTGCCTGAGGGGACAGCAGGAGGGAAGGAGCTGGTTGAGGAACGAGGGGTGCAAAAGCAGTGGGGGGCAGCGGGAGAGAGCACGGCAGGCAGAAGGGCAGCAGGAGAGATGGGGAAAGCCCAGACGTGCTGTGGTGCATTGTTTTTAATGTGCTCTATGGCAATTGGACCTGTTTCTGCAGCGTGGGACTGCAGCTCGGTACGAGCCAACGCATCTGTCTGACAGGCTGTCCTCAGGAACCGTGACTGAAATAGCCGCTGTCCTGGGGCCGGCCGTGTCCCGCGCCTGAGGACAAGGTTGTGCAGCCCTCTCTTTGCTTGCCTGTAGTTTTCCCTGCACTCACCCAAGTGGAAGTAAAATTTAAACTATGGGCTTTGCCCTGCTGGGGGGTGAGTACCACCCCTCAGGTGCTGCTCGCGTCCTGTCAGCCATCGGGCCAACGTGCCCAAAGTGTGGAAACGTGTGAGAAGCAGAACAAAGTTTCCTAGGCTGCTGCTTGAAATAGTTAATTGCTTGGAAAGGAAAAAAAAACACTTAGAAGTGTTTTTTCTTTTAAAACCAAGAAAATAGATCACCCGGGCTAGAAAAGACCGAAAGTCTTGTCTACAATCTAGCTGCTGCTGAGTGGGCTCCGTCCCTCTCGAAGCCAGGAACCTGGGTGCCAAGTATCTGCAATGGCAGCGTGAATCCTGCTCCTGTTAAATGGGTGCTCCCAGTTCTTATCTTCCCTCATCTTACCCCAGGTCCTGAAGGGAACAAACTTTTAATAATTCTGTTGATTGAGTGATGAGTTTTCATGGCCTATACGTGAAATGGTTTATTCCCTGCATACAGGATTTCAGCAGGGCGTTAGGGAGGCGAGTTTGGGTTTTCTGTTAGGAGGTGGCGAAGCACTTCGGAGGATTCATCCTAAGCAGCTGTCAAAGCAGCCAGTATAAACCTGCCCTCGCCTGCTACATGTGGCTCACACTCTGCTCTCCTGCCTTTTGTGACGGAAGGAAGTTCACTGTGCCACCTCACTAGCACAAGGCCTCTTCCTAAACTGTTTATAATGGTGTGATCGAGCACATAGCCTGGGACGTATAACAGGATGCTCAGACTGCTATTTTTTTGCTTGTTTTTTGCAGAAATCCGAACATGTATAATGCCTGAGAAATGGGACTGTGGAACGAGAACAAAAAGTTTCAGGAACAGGAATGCTAAGAACAGGAAAACACAATCGCTCCTGTCTTTGCAGCAGAGTTCCTCTCAGAAGCTGGACAAGTCAATTTAATCATAATTAAATCATTTGAGCCTTAACCTGTGATCTGAAATGTCAAAGTGGTGGGCAGCTTCAGCAGTGGCTGATGCCCACAGGAGCTAAGTAACATCTTTAAATTCTCTTATCTCATGGATGGAATGGACATCACTGACATTTTATATGTGGAAAAACATCTCCACTGGCCCAGTGTTGTATCATGCCTCAGCAAGGAGTAGCATTGAAGGTAATATTCATGTTGCTGCCAAGGACTGGACTAAATCTTCCTTTGGAATATTATTTTACGAGTGAGTAATGCACATTGCTTTTGAAGTTCCTTTGAGTTTGGAAAATTTGAATTATATGTAGAAAATTTTAAATAGACAATTCAGGTATCTGTATGTTTTTACTTTTTATTATGGACTCTCAGCCCAGGAGAATTCAGAGACTTAAAATTTTGTTGTATCATCTGAGGAAAAAAGGAAAAGCAGAAAGCTCAGAATTTTCTGGTAAACAGTATATTTGAATAGATTTCATTTTTAACAACATGTTTTTGCTTTTAATATTGTACATATCAATGTTGTACTTGTCAACATTGTACTAATAAAATATAGAACATGTCTAAAATAATTTCAGTTTCAATCAGCATTTTCCAACAGAAAATCTGTCCAGTGCAAATTTTCTAACCAACTCCACCTAAAAATGTTTGCAACAAAATGTTGTCTGCAAAAATGTGCCCAAGAAAGATCATTTTTTTGTGCTGCTTCTCTGGCTAACTCCAATGATAATGAAGTGAACCATTGTCCTAGAAGAAATAAAATTGCTTGGAGTTCTGTTATATACATTTAATTAATGCCAGTGTCAGCATTCACAATGCAAAGTTAAAAGAAAAAAGGTACTACTTTTTTTTTCCTGCCGTTTCACATTTTACACAATTCGGATTAAGGATTATTTCTGCAAGTGCAGCTGAAAGAGTGAACAGAACCTCTACTGACCCACTGACTTGTCTAGACACAGGTGACCCATCACAGTATCTTATACCATGAAGGTAACACTCTTAACTCCATAAACCAAACTGTTTTGCATCTTCCTCGTTTTTATTTTATGCAAAGATTTGGTCAATGTAAATTATCTGCAAATATTTGTTTTATTTTAAGGTACACAATATTCTCTAGTCTGCTTTATTAATGTATTTTGTATGTTAGGGAAGACTAAGCTTGCATCCCATTTCTTGAGCAAGCTAAACTGCATGAAATCCATATGTTTATGAAAATCATGCTCAATTTCCTCTCTCTATTGCCAATAAAGCAATATGCATAATAATAAAACTAAATGAGCAATTTAGCTAAACATCATACATCAGTTCAGGTGTCCAATCCAAACTAACCAGAAAGAGATGATGTTGGACAAGAACAATACTTCAGATTATTTTCACTTTCATTTCCATTAAATACTGACTTGACTGTTTAAAAATAAACCCACCATGTGTTATCATTTAATAAGGTTAATATATATTGTTATAGATGTGCTCCTCTTTCCTCTTTTTTCTCCCCTTTTCTCTCTTCCTCTCTCTCTCTCTCACAACACAGGTTTGCAGGTATTGCTGGCCTGCACATTTCAGAAAACATTGCTAGTTCACCATCATTCACTGCTAATAGAGAAAAGAAAAAAACAGTGTGAAGTTCAACCTTTCATCCTGTAGTTTCTTACATTGGAAGATACCTGTCTGTAAAAATAATATCAGAATGATATCTCATTTAATAGCGGACATGATAATGTAGATATACATTTAAAATTAAGAGTTGAAGGGCACCCTCCAGCTGCACGTCAGTCAGCTACAGCAAGCAATAGCCATTATCTAAAATAGCCACTAGAGGCCTTCATTTGCTAGGGGCTGTCAGAAGTGATGAAGACAGAGCCCCGCTGCCCACCCAGAGCTGGTCCCCCTAAAGCTCTGGGGGACTCTGCTCACTACCCCGGCAGAGCACAATTCTCCGCGCCAAAGAAAATCGCACAGGAGCTCCAAATGGTCACGTCAAGCTGATTCTCCCTCCAATCATCCTCGAAAAAAGGGGGAATTAATAAATAATTCAGTTGTGTGATTTGTTACAGGCGAGGCATGGCATTGCGGGAGCGGTGCTCCCCACGGGCGCCGGCACGCCGACCTCCTCCCCTCGGGCTGCCTTCCCACCGATCCCAACCTCCTGCAAAACACCTTGGCAGGATAACAGCGCTGTTCCGCTCGAAAGCCGTGAAAATGAGAGGAAGTCTGGTGAACAATGGCGAGGGTGTTTTATTTCCAGCCCCTGTGGCAGCTCAGGATTAAATGGATTTGTATTATTCTTTCTCTACTGCAGTTTGGACACAAAGTCGGTGTAAATGCGCCCGGGATTTTATTTGCTGCCACCCCCCCGTCTGCGAGGCTGGTATTCTCCCGCTAGCCGCCTGCTCTAAATATGGCCATGGCTACTGTGTCAATAATCCCCCTCTTTAAGGGACCCGCAAACACTAGTGTTGGGACATTCTTGCTGTTCAGATGTCTAGCTGACGTCTGATGCTTAAAACGGAGCATGCTTTCATCCCTTCGTGCATTGTCGTAAGCCCCTGATGATTACTCTTAAAAGGGTGCCTCGGCTACGCAGGGAAACAGTTGCTGACCGAACGAGACACAGCTTGCTTGATTCAGCCTTCTTGAATGCCTAGTCACTTCAAGTTTGTACCAGCCTGACCAAGCGGGACCATGTCTACCTTTGGCTACAGAAGAGAGCTCAGTAAATATGAAGACATTGATGAAGATGAGCTCCTCGCTTCTCTCACTGAAGAGGAGCTGAAGGAGCTGGAGCGGGAGCTGGAGGACATAGAGCCTGACCGTAACCTTCCAGTGGGACAACGGCAGAAGAGCCTGACGGAGAAGACACCAACGGGGACTTTCAGCAGGGAAGCGCTGATGGCCTATTGGGAGAGGGAGACCAGGAAACTCTTAGAAAAAGAGAGATTGGGTGCATGCGACAAGGTAAGTCGCTGAGGCATTTGCTGTTTCCTAGAAATATTGGGGTTTGTTCTTCTCCGGCATGATCTCGCTGACTGTTTTCATTTTCTTTCAGTCTCTTGTAGCATTTTTAAGAACATCGTTAGCCATACATTTGTGCCTGCTAAAGCGCTGCGTATTAGCTCAGAGAGTTTTTGCTCTCTCTGGAGGAAACTTATGTGCTCACTTGAGAACAGAAGAAAGTCCCGTAAAAACTATCATTAGTGATTAAAATAGGAAAAATTTTAAAGGGCGTGTTAGAAATTATTGCCAGGTATCGATGCGCACTTTTGGATAATATTTGATTTCGTTTAAAAGCTAAAAAAAGTACCTTTTCCTTTCCTTCAAAAAAACCGGTATTGACTGCTGAGAAGTACGTCGGGAAGATAATTTTGAATACATATTATGTCAGAAGTCGAGTAAGCGGTCGCCAGGCTTTGTGCTCGCTGGAAGGAAGCTGCATTGCAGTCAGCAGCTTATGTTGCTTTGTTCCTGCTG
>NW_009205014.1:26853-31289 GCF_000690835.1 Fulmarus glacialis
CTTCTGGCAACTGCTGTCAGAGAGTAGCTGTTAAGTTATTTAAAAAGTGGCCTGAGGCAGAGTCATCAGCCAAACCATTTATCTGTATTCCCCAAAAAACAACCAATAGTGCTTGTTAGGCAATTTGACCCCCAAAATAAAAATGTCAATAATAAAAGCCGGTCCCTGAACTGCAAATGAACAGTACAGCTGAGCAGGAGTGAAGGGCTCAGTCCTAGCAGGCAACGAGCGCTCTCAGTCTAAGCTAATGTCCATGTTGGCATGCCCCGGGCCCTTGCTGAAACAATTTGTGAGACTGAGCTCTATCAAAAAGCAACTTCTGTTTTCACGTTGGCTACATGTAGTTTCAAAGCAGAGTGGGGACCTGGGGATGTGAGTACCTTTTTGATTTTTAAGCACTGCTTCATACCAAGCTCTGACTCTGTTTATAAGGACAGGTTTTCCCATGTTTAAGTAGAAAATAATACAACAAAGGCAAAGACAGCAAAACCGGACTCAGAACTTCTGACAGCCTTGATTCAGGAGCTCAGTTCATTTGCAAGGAAATAATTGCAGTTTGTACATTAGATAAAATATTCTCCCAGAGAAAAATCACGGATTAAATTAGCCTGCAATAATAATATCCAGGATTTCTTTACACGTAAGTGTTTTCTCCTGCTCGTGAATGGTGGTGTAATGTCTTTGCAGGCAAGCACACAGACCACTAGCTGTCATCAGACCGTTAGTATCAGCTTGCAGACGTTGACTTCACTCCCTCTTTGTCAAGTCCTAGGGAGGCAATGGCAAGATTAATGTTTATTTCCAGCTGGGCCTGGAACTCGAAACCTGGACAGTTCCAAAAAACCTTCTGAGCAGGTCTAGTTCAGTGTCTTATATAATGGCAGGATTTTTTTTTTTCTTTTTCCATGTCTATACAGCATTAACGATGGGTGCTGGCTAAACTTCGAAGTGCTAGCAAAAGCCTCTATACATTTTGATGTGAGAAGAAACTTCCTAAATGCATCCATAAATATGAAAATGTTGACACGCTGATGTAGAGGGCACAAAGGCTCTCTCCACTGAAGGCAGTAAGAAAGCTCCTTCTGAGTTTCTTGAAAACAATTTTCTTCTTGCCGTCAACTGTCTGAAAGTTAGACACCTTATCTAAGATGGTTATTTGTGCTCCTTCTATAGTTAGCGGTGAGAGATCCGCCCCTCCAGAAGGCAAACATCCTGCAGATAACCTTTTAGGGCGAATGTCTTGCCCTCCAGAGATATTTACCTCTCTGCATTGACTACCTTAGTCCTAACTTTTCATCGAGTTACTACTACGAAGTAAGATGAAGCCCTGCAGGCTGCCTGCAGCCGTCCTGTACTGAAATGGTACCACGATAACAGAGCATGCCTCTATGGATCTGCAAAGAGAAGAGTACTCGATTTCAAAATTATCGTGCAGATTTTTATGACACCAAATGATGTACGTGACAGGAAATTAAATTCCCCCTTTGACCCCAGAAATGCCACTCAAAAACAAATCAAGTATTTTTTTAATTAATCTAGTGTCATCAAGCATATTAGGAGTCCGTTTAGAGGCACCAACTTCTACTCATCTGCAGCTGTGTTGAAGGCTGTAGTATATATTTCTGGATATATAAAAGCATAGGCGTGAAGACGGGTTCCTGTGTACCTAGTGTTTTCAGCTTTTAGAAGTCTGCATGTATGTATAGAAGCTACAGATATAAATCTTAGTCCCATAGTAAACCTGGCTTAAACACAGGCCTGTTTCTATACGTAGCACAGCATCTCTCAGTGTAAGGGTCTTCCTGCTCACGATCCACAGGAGAAGCAATGGGGCCGGACCCTGCAAGCCCTCCACGTGCAGAGCAGTGGGGCCGGACCCTGCAAGCCCTCCAGGCGCTGAATGCTCAGGAACAACAGGCTGGAACAGCTTGATGTCCTGTTTCATTAGAGTCACGCTTCTGCAAACATTACAATTACCATCTGTTTTGCCTGTGTCCCAGCACAGAAATCTGCTTAAGGTTGTGAAACAGTACCATGCAATCTGTCATTACTATTATTTTAACCTTTCCCTGCATTTTTAGAGCCAGATAATTAAGCAAACCTAAAACTGCACAGGTTTTCTAAAAACAGGCTGTCATGTTAGTAATGCTTTTGTTTTCCAGAAGCACAAAACAGAATCGCTGTGTCTCCGCAGAGCGTACTCACTTTGTAAAATACCCTCCAGTATTCTACGAAGACTAAACCATGAATGTTGCTAAAGCAGTGCGTAGAGAACAGTTATATTTCATCCAAAATTTTATAAACATTTACAAATGTAAATAAAAAGGCATATGCTATGGCTTGCCCAGCAGACAAAACAGGGCATTGGAGATCTTTTTGGTCAAGAGGTTTGAGGCTGGTCATAGCATGTGGGTTCAGTCATGGCCCATACAACTCTGTCATGCTTCTGGAGTCCTCCAGGGGCAGAGTGAGGCTTTCCTGGGGCGCAGACCTTTTGCTGCTCCTGCGCAGAGGATTGCCTTCTGCCACCATAACTGCTAAGGGCACCAGGCGGAGCTTTGAGAAGTGGTTCCAAATTTGCCTTCTTGGTGCTCACCAAACACACTAAAATAACCTTGGGTTTTAGAAAAACAATCAGTTTACTCTGTAGGCAGTGAGTTATAACGAGTTACAGTATGGCAGCTGACCTGCGACAGCTGTCAGTGAGCACAGTCTTAGCTCTTGGCAAACATGAAGAAGTTTGGGGATTATTGACATGTGATTACTTGTTACCTGTGGGAATGTGTCTGAACCTTTTCTTCACAAATAGCTTCTAAGTGTGTATAGCCCATGTAGAGCACCCAGAGTCTTCAACATGACTCCTGTAATTCTGTATAATTTTGCCTGTCAATACGCATGTTTACATGCGCAGACACTATTTGTATTCTAAATCATGGCAGTCTTTAGCCTTTTTAGATGTACTAACATATGCAAGGGAGTCTGAGCATTGACACAGATGTCTAATCCTTACGAAATGAAGAAACTTGTTGCTCATAGATCATGTCCATTCTGAAATTGCTGTCTTGTGTTTCTGCTGGCAAGGATCCAAATAATATCCCCTTGTGGACATGCCAACACATAGAAAACATGAAGTATGTCCATGTTGCAATATCTTGTATCAAATTTTCTCTTGGCAGAAATCATTGACATCAATAAAACTGTTCCAATTTATGCTAAGCATTTGTCTTCTAAAGAATATGAAGGAAATAATGTTAAAAAGGTGTTAGATGCTGAAACATTTTCTGTTGTCCTAACTGTCTCTGTGTCTGGGGATTTATTTTAAGCTTTCAACATTAACTTCTATAGTTTCAAGATAATTGTTTTTTGTACAAAAAGGCAATAGCTACATTACTGCAGTCATGTTTAACACCCACACCTACATTCCTGTTCAGGATTCTGAGCAAGAAGAAGACAATCCAGAAGACATTCAAGAAGAATATTTCACAGAAAGCAATAGTGAAGTGTCTGAGGAGGCATATACTGAAGAGGATGATGAAGAAGAAGAAGAAGATGAGGAGGAAGATGAAGATGAGAGTGATGATCAGGATGAGGAAAAGCAAAATGGTGCAGCTGGTAAAAGACCTGAGGATGGCAGGAGTTCTGACCACATTAGACGCAAAAAGTGTAATGGCGCAAAGGACAATGAAAACTTACTCAACGGCCATGATGGAAAAGACACCGATAATCTGAGCTTAACGAGCAGTGCCATCCACCCTTGTGGAAATCCAACAGTTATTGAGGATGCTTTGGAAAAAGTTAGGAACAATGACCCTGACACCACAGAGCTCAATCTGAACAACATTGAAAACATCACTTCACAGATGCTTATACAATTTTCTCAAGCCCTGAGGGACAACACAGTGGTTAAGTCGTTCAGCTTGGCTAACACGCATGCTGACGACAACGTTGCAATAGCTATTGCTGGTATGTTAAAGGTAAATCAGCATATAACTAGTCTGAATATTGACTCAAATTTTATCACAGGCAAAGGAGTGCTGGCCATCATGAGAGCTTTGCAGAATAACAAGGTTCTAACAGAACTGCGGTTCCACAATCAAAGGCACATCATGGGCAGCCAAGTGGAAATGGACATAGTTAAACTGTTGAAAGAGAACACCACTCTGGTGAAGCTTGGATACCACTTTGACCTTGCTGGCCCAAGAATGAGCATGACAAGTATCCTGACAAGAAATATGGATAAACAAAGGCAAAAGCGTATGCAGGAGCAGCGGCAGCAAGAGTCTGGTTGTGATGGAGCCATCAATCCAAAGACCAAAGTCTTGCAGAAGGGGACGCCTCGGTCCTCACCTTATGTGTCACCTAAGAGCTCACCTTGGTCCTCTCCAAAGCTCCCTAAGAAAGCACCGCCAGTGAAAAGTCAGCCTCCAGTTCCTGCA
>NW_009205014.1:31323-85552 GCF_000690835.1 Fulmarus glacialis
CACCTCCTCCTCCTCCTCCTCCTCCAGTTATTCCAGAGAAGAAGGCACCAACCAGGAATATAGCTGAAGTCATCAAACAGCAAGAAAGCTCAAAAAAAGCCTTACAAAATGGACAGAAAAAGAAAAAAGGCAAAAAAAGCAAAAAACATGAGAACAGCATATTGAAAGAAATTAAAGATTCTCTAAAATCAGTCTCAGACAGAAAATCAGAGGAAGGTTCACGACCCTCCACCCGTCCCTCCACCCCACAAAGGTCTCTCCATGACAACCTTATGGAAGCAATTCGGGCAAGCAGCATAAAGCAATTAAGGCGGGTAAGTAAGAGATTCTATTTCAGTAACTGATTGTGGCTCAGGTGTAGCACAAGCTCAATTAACTTCAGTACACATATATTTGATAAAAAAACATTCTTAGAAATGTGAGCATAAGAAAGCATTTGGGAGGAGGCTTTCCTCTGATTAGGCTTTTCTCAGCACACTGATTTCTGTTCGACTATGATTTTGACAGAAAGTGGGGTACTTCCCCAAGTTCAGGCTTGTTATGGGAGATGGTGCGTAGCACAGGGCTCTTGGGAGTGTGTCTCTGGTAGGAATTTTGCCACCCAGACTGTACAGCAAATGTAATGAACACGCTCCCCACCCCACCCCCGTTTCGTAGGTGGAGGTACCAGAAGCCCTTCGGTGAAAGCCTGGACGACAGAAGAAGCAGAGCACTGCAGTCGTCAAGGGGAGGCTACTCGTCCATTCACTGGTGGTAACATAGACTGTCTAGCAAGCTGCTTCTAAAGTACAATCTTAGCTTCAAACCATTTCCCTTTTATTTCAAAGAAATAAACCCGCTAAATACGAAACAATGCTTTAAGGATACATTTGCCTTGTAATCTGTAAATATGGAAATAATTTTCTTTTTTATTTAATGAGATTTCTATTGAGAAATTGCTGCTTATTTAGATATTCTTTTCAATCTCTGATTGCACATCATTGGACAAGTTCTTCACACTGAGATGTAATAGTTTACCAACCTGTGGTTTCTTCTTTTTCTCTTTTTTTCCATGAATTTACAATAAATGTGGTTTGAAGCTTTTAAGCAGACACATAGTCCTGGGTTTCTGTGAGTGAAAACTTACCAGATGTTTGCGTCAAGTTCATGAGCATTAGGGAATTCTCCTGGGAAAGAATCTGAGGTCTTTCTCAGCTGCACCCATCAGGCCTGCTTGGAGGATAGTCCCTGAGCCCATATGTTAGTGCAGTTTCATACTGACATGGGAAAAAATGGTTCATAAGGCTATATACAACTAAAATTAAGCTGTGGGCTGTGTCAGGTCACTGGTGTTGTGTACCAGGTCCTAAACCTTGATCTAACAAAAGGGTAAGTGGGTGATGAATAGAGCTGCAGTTCATGTTGACTTAAAGGTTAAAAATTAATGCAGAGATTTTAAGGATGCAGCAGAATTATTCAACTGAGATTTATTCAGTACAAGTGCACACTGCTGTATCTAGGCAGAACTAACCCCAGTGCAGACATTCAGTCAGACAGAGGAACTTGAAAAGCAGTCGAGCATTCAGCTGGAAAAAGACTTTCATATGCTATCAGCTGAACAACAAGCAGGGTGTGAACTGTCAATATGATAAGGTGGAAGCAGAGCCAATATCATTTGGAGATGCGCGGCTGGAGGTATCACATCACAGGCGATGGCATGAATAGCCCTTCTTCGTGTAGAACTAGACTTCTCCCTCTGTCAGATCAGTTATGGTTCTGGATGCTTCAGCTAGTGTGAAGGTAGCGATAACATGAAGAAAACTGAGCAGTGGCCAAAATGTTGAAAGGCAAGAGGAGATATATGTTTAGAAGCACTACTAAATATTAATTAGTTTGCTCATTTCAACAATAAATAACAGAATTAGTATTTCTTTTACATAAAACCACACCAAAGAGAAGTAAAACATTGCAGTGATACTGAAAAAATACAGGTAAGCTTGTATCTAGAAATATTAATGACACAGATTTCCGCAGAAAGAGGAACAAATTACTGGAGGGAAATGAAGCGTAACAGAGAGGGGATCTATTAATGAATTGTCAGGAATGTTACTGTCATGGCAAGAAAACAGTGAAGATAGGTACCTTTTTGCTTTTGTATTTATTGACTAGAACATACCAAAAGCAATTTATAACTAACTGAAACACTTTCCGACATTTTTCCTCTTGCCTCAGGATCACAACAACTCATGAGTATTTCTAGACCCAGTATCACAGGAAATATGGTACGTACAATTAGTCTTCAGCTGCCTTTATAATTGCATAGGCTCCCATAGCATAAAAATCAACCTGTGGTCAGTCTCCCATGACCAAATGGAAGCTGGAGCTTGGGATCTTCTGAGGATGGAAGCAATGCTGGAATGCAGACCACAGTCAGGAGGAGAGCTGCGACCCCAGACCTTGTCCCCAGCAGCTTTGTGAAGGATGAGAAAAGAGCAAAATGTTTAATCAAATGCCAGAAGCAGCTAAGCAGTTGCAAGGGAGAACGAAAGATAGAGAGGGAACTCAGGGAAAGCACAATGGAGAGGATTTGGAGGAAGACAAGAAAATGTTTAAAAAACCAAAACCAAACCTTTAAGGAAAGAGGGAGAGTGAGAAGTGAGAAAACTGTATGGCAGGTGAAAACTGGTATAGAAAAAGAAGATGATACAGAAGAAAATGAATACCGAGAAGTGGCAGATGAGAGAAGAGAAGAATGCGGAAGAAAAAGAAAACCTAGAAAAAGGAAAAAAGGAAGGTAAGATTCATCTTTCAGGTTGGTAAGAGCTGCTGGAGTTACTCTTTTGCAGAAGGGGAGGGCGATGGGCACAACCCTTGCGAAGGCTCGGCCGGAGCTGCTGACTGCGGCAGCTGAGTGGCTCATCGGTCCTCTCTGGTGCTGCGGCCCACTCTGGTGATGGAGATCAGTATTTCAGCTAAAATGTAAAGTCATGGAAGTGGCAGCCACGTGTGGTTATTTAAGGTCCTGCGGCACACTCCCTCACGAAGTGTCAGTCCTGTGCCTTAGCCAAAGTCTAATCTGGGTAATTACCTTCTGCCTACATAAATTTCACAGTGGTTTCGCTTGGAGGGATTTCAAAGCCTGTCTCCTATTTGCAGAGTCGCGAGGCAGAGCCCCCAAAAACACCTTGTTAAGGCTTTGATGCCCCGCTGAAGGGAAAGGCAGCCCCCTTCCCTCCAAGGGCGGGTGTCAGCCCTGCTGCCAACGGCACTGAGCTCCGTCACGGGTGCTTCCAAGGAGCAATCTGTTTTCCTTTCAAAAAGGCAAGGTGACAAGCATACAAAACCCCTCTGGGAGGTACTGTGCCACCTTTCCGGACTGGAAGATGGTTTAGCAGGAGCCAGGAGGTGCCAAGCCGTGCTCCTGCCTGGGGAACAAACACCCCGCAATTGTGCATTTCCCTTGGGGCCCGGGTCCTGCCTGAAAGCTCAGCTCACTTTCCGTACCCTTCCCTTGAGTCACAGGGAGGCAAGTCACCTCCTTTGAAGGCCTGACTGCCTCTCGTTTGACCTGTAAGGAAGGTGGCCCCTGGGTCAGCTCCTGCACATCCAGTGCTATGGCCCCATCAGAGCTGGACGCGGTGTCTGGACAAGGGAGCCCCAGGATGCAGGTATGCTCCTCGTTCGGACTCGTAGGGCTCCCTGCAGTGGGTGGCTATCCACTTTCTCTCAAAGACCAGTCAGAGAAACAAAACACACCAAAATCTGTCAAAATGAATTGGTCAGCAATAAAAGAGCTGCAAAGGATAACCAAGTGCTTGCTGTCACTGAAGAGGTAAAGGGACAGGAGAGGACAACGGGTTATAATGTCTTTAGGAACAGACGATATATCCTTGGAACATAGTGTATCTCCTCATGAGTTGCAGAGATAACCCAGCCCACTGAAGAGCAGAAACACTGTAGCTTCCCAAGGAAGAAAAAAAGCAACACCTGCCTCCCCTATTTACTGAGCCAAACATCTCCTGTGAGTGTTCCCCCAGATTTGGGCTGGGGGGCGGGAAGGGAAGGCTAGGTACTGCACAGACCACACAAGCTTCACACTGTGGTTGAGACTGACATGGGGTTCTCCCACCGCCCCACAGCTACCCTGCCTGTCTGCTGCTGAGGTGCCCAGCTGCACCAGGCAAGGGCTGCAGCCGTGCGTGGCGGTCGGAGGCTGTGCCACCCTGCGAAGCCCCACGCTCCAGGTAGTCCAACAAGGAGGCACTGCCTCCACTGCAGCTTCATGCTTTGGCCCCTCCCCATAACATGTATCCGAGTGAGCATCTGTGCCGTGTAACATGCTGCGAAAGAGGTGACCTACTGAAGCACCAGAAATATCAGAAATACCAGAAATGTTAGCTGTAATTCCAGTATTTGGCCCTGTAGTTTGTGCCTCATCACCTGGGGAAGTGTCTGAGCTTCTAGAAAGAAAAGGAGCTCATAAAGTCCTAGAGATTTTATTTCCATGTCTTCTGGAAGTTTCCTGCCTCCTGCCGAGTCCTCTGTTAGCCGTTCTGGACAGTGGCCCACGTTGCTCTGCAACTGGGGGGTTTAGCCGGGTGTAGAGGTGTTGGTCCGACAGCCCTGCAGAGGTTCTTCCCACCAAACAGGGCAGGTGGCCAGCGAGGCTCCTTCCAGCCGAAGCCACGTCCATTTCTGGAGGCCGAGCCTGCGCTGCAGGCAGCCGGGGAGCCAGAGGAGCTGGTGCGGCACAGTCCCAGCATGGCGTGGTGGGAGGGTGGATCCCCTGGGGCATGGGAGGCTGTGAGGCGGAGGGGAGAGAGAGGTTGTGGCCAAGGCCTCTCCGTTGCCTGCACACTGGCACAACACAGGCACAACCCTCCCAGCACAGAAGAGAAGCTGTGAGTATTCGAGACTTCCACGCCACCACTCATACGGTTTCCTCAGAAGTTCATCAGATCTATGGAAGTAATGATTAAGGCAGAGCAGCTCCACAGCCAAAAAAGAGAGGACTTGTCTGAAGGTTGTTTAGAGAGTGACACATAACTAGCATGAGGTAGCCATGAAGGGGGTACCTGCAACGCCTGGATGTAAGGGGAGAGGTAGCTCCAAGAACGATTCCTGGGTGCAGGCCCAAGTGAAACAGCATCTGGAAGAGTGTGTACAATTCCAGTAACTAACAGCCAGGAAAAATTGTTTTGAATTGGAAGAGGGGCAGCAAATGGCTAGGATAATTGGGGAACTGGAGAGGCTGTCCTATGAGAGAGATGAGAACAGGTGGTGGGATCAGTCTAGCCAAACAAAGGCTCAAAAGGATTTCAGCTCACTTCTATAAATACTGCAAAGGGGAAGGAGCTACAGGACACTGTTAGCAGTAGGGAAAAAAAAAAGACAGAAACTGTGCATGACTGCATTTAGATCAGAAGTTAAAAGACATTTCCTAACTCTTAGAACAAGAAGGTTCTTGGAATAGCACTCCCATTAAAAAGGACTGGGCAAATTCACCAACTTCCTGCTAAAAGAATGCAAGAAGTTTATGGAAAGGATAGTATGGTATGGAGCTTTCAGCAGCAGAAGCCTGAAACTGTTAACACAGAAGCTCCTGCCATTGTTATTTTAGTCCTCTTAGATGTGATAATTCCACAGGATCTGCAAGCTGGAATAGTATTGAAAGTTGTAAAAATCTCCTACAATTTGTAGTAAGATGCTCTATTTTCAAATCCATGCAAGTCAGATGTAACTTTAGAAACAGACTATCACACGGAAGCCAAAGTCTTCTACTAGGTGCTGGATTAATACCATCCATGCTTGATACCAACAGGAACCAAATACTTAAAAGAGGGAACAGAATTTAGTTATCGTATTGATAAGCCCATACATACATGTCTGTATGTACTGGTCTGACAGATCTCCGTTTCCAAAACCCTGCACTTAAGATAGACTTAATTTTTAAATTCCTTCCTGAAAAGTTACAACTAAAGCTTCTTTTGACTTGCCAGTTCAATGACTTCATTTTGAACGTTACGTTCTTAAATGGGATAGTGATAATGGTGCCTTACACGCTAGGAGAAAACCTGCAACCAAGAGACAAAGCCTTGCTCAGAAATTAAATTGTGTGCCTGTATCACTGAGAAGATGGTCTTTAGAAGCCCCTGGTGATTTGGAGTGGCTGCTTTTATATAAGCATAGTGAGATGTTTTTCTTTTCAGACATGCAAAACGTCAGCCCACTAACAGGGTTTCAAGTTAGGCACTTGTAAATGAAGTTTCTGAACTGGACTGTGATTTTTGCGATATTTTGGTCATTTTATTTTATCAGACAATTCTTTTGTTTTTGGAAGTAAGAGGACTCATGTTTAATAGCTGCTACCCAGAAAAGACCTTCATCATCTGAGTGGGGGCGTCTCAACATCCCACCTCTCGGTGGGGGCTTCGGCTTCCCAGTCCTCAGGCTCACCCCGAGCTGCCAAGACCCAGAGCCATGAAGGAGGAGGATTACGGGCAGGTGCCGTCGCAGCTCGGGTAGGCAAAGTGAAGGTATGAATCTGGACAACGTAAGTGGGCTGCTGGTAAGGGTTAGCTGCGGCGGGGCAGCTCCCAGCATGGACCAACAGTTTCCCCACGGTCCGTGCCGCTCCCTGGCTTGCCAGGGCTGTCCTGCGAGGGGAGCGTGGGCTGAGGGTCCATTGCAGCTTTTGGTCTGCAGGGTGGGCGCAGCCTTGAGCTGAAACTGGGAGGTGAAAGAGCAAACTGCAGGTAGCGTGCAACAGTCGAGGGGCTTATTTTCTTTTTGTGAAGGTGGTGGAAGAATAGGGCAACGGTCACCAGCTGGCTGCGGGGTAGCTGGTGTGTTATCAGACCCAGATGTAACTGTCCTGTGTGAAAAGGATGGATCATCCAAAAGGAAAAGGGAAATACGGAAACAATCTGCCCTTGTTGAAAGCAGGACAACAGCCTGCCTGCCAGGTGTGTTTATTTCTATCATCTGTAACGTTTGACTTTTTTCAGCTTCAAATGAATACGAATTTTTAAAAGCCTTTTTAATGGCAAAATTAAATTATTTTCTATAGAACTCTGACACAGAGACAGGGGCTTCTGTTTAAAAAATTGTCACAAAATTTCTCAGCGGGTTTCTGGTAAGAGCCAGAACATGTATCCCAGAGCAAAGACTGAGGGTTATGTCCTGGGCTATGCTTCTGCTATTTGTGTGCTCTGGGGTATATTGCTTAATTTCTTGTGCCTCTGAATTGCCTTGGAGATAACAGTACTGATTTGCCTCACAATACTGCAAGGCTATGTTCACATAGACTCAAGTGTGCTCCAAGATCCGCAGATATCAAGAGCTATTAGATGCACTATTTTTTTAATTTTTATTTTTATTTTTATTTAAGCTAACAGCAATGTTTTGACTGGCTGAATAGCTGAGTGAATATGATGAGTGTCAGTGTATTTCTAAGCGGTAAGAGAAGCACAGCCCATGACCCAATACAGGAAACTCAGATGAAACAAGCCACAAGGATGGGAATCCCAAGGCTGACTCAGCCGTGCAAGAACGCCGTCAAAACGAACACATGCCATTTCTGTCATTTAGTCACCTGAGAAAGAAGTATATAAGGAACTGAAAGGACAGTCAAAAATGCTTATGCACCCTGAGGAGGATAAACTGGGGCTGTTTCCCAGGAGAGGCCTAGGAGACAGCTTCGCAAGACTAACCAAGTATAACCTCTATCCATCAGACTATTTTTCTTGTGTGGGAGATACCTGAAGTTTCAATTCCATAGGTAAGAAATTTGTCCCTTCTGCACCCCGTTATGCCTTCCTGCCGAGAGCATTAGGTCAATCCACCCGAAAAGGGCTAAATATTTCCTGGGCTTTTTCTTCCAGGGCTTTTCTTTCCAGGGCTTTTTCTGACAAACATTTGGAGCCACAGCTTTATTTTTTTGTTAACATACTGGTGAATGTTCTTGAGGGCTGTCAACGAGCTGCAGCTAAAGCAGCGAATTTCACAGGCACCTGAAGGAAGCGTTTATGTGTACACAGAGCGGGGTCACTCCCGTCGCTCGGTCTCAGCTTACTGCTCTTCAAGTCTGCGATACATGCACGTGTTGCTGTGTTTCACAAACAAGTTGGAAGGCAACAGTGCTCATGTTTCCTGTGCTCTTGAACGCTTCCGCCGAACTCCAGCTCTTCGTTTTCCTCTTCACCCAGTCTGCCGGGGCCGCGGCAGGTTAGTCTCGATGGTGTAGGGCGGGCAGGTACAGGCAAACTCTGCCCGTATTGCAAGGCGGTGAGACAGGCACAAGCGCCGGTCCAGAAGGTGTGTGGCTGCACAGGCAGCACTCAGACGGGACAGATATTCCTGCCTTTCATCCCGGTTTAGCATGCAGGTTTTGGTGCCTCACTAGACCCTATTACATGACTTTTGACATCCCATGCCAAGTTTATCTTCTGCCTAGCCAGTCATGAGCCAAACTTTTCAGTCTCTGCTATAGTTTAGAGTGACTAAAAATAGTCTAAAAGTGAGATGCAATCACTCCAAACATCCCGATTGTTGGATTTTACATGCAACACCAGTCAGAGCAGCTCCAGGACAATTCTGCAGCTCGGGATGAGCGCTGCTATGGTTTGTGCGTTGCTGCCCCCTCTCTCACACCAAGCCTGCAATAGGTCAGTTCGGGGAGGTAAACCAGCACCAAAAAAAAGAAAATAAAAGCAAACAAACAAAAAGAAAGACCGTTCTGGTTTGGTTCCCCAGACCTCTCGCTGCAGGTTCAGCACTGTGTTGCTGGTGCAGGGGAGGTGGTGAGAACCTCCAGCCAGGAACAGAGGGAGGACAGCGTCGGGCAGCGTGGATTTAGCTTGGCTGAAATTGTTCTGGATCCGTACCCTAAGCTCTTTGTGACAACAGAACCGCGGATGTTGATAGCCCAGCACAGCTGAGCAGCCCGCATCACCCCACCGTGCTGCTGGCTCCCGCTCTCAAATTCCCACTGAGATGAATCCCCCAGGTCACACGGAGAACTGAGCTCACAGCTGGGTGTCAGACAATCCCGAGCTCTAATCCCGCTCTGCCAGCTCTGTGCTATGAGACACGGTGTGCCTCAAGGGCATTGGGCAAGTTGTGTCAGCTTCCTTTCTCTGTAGAGCATAAAAATTAGTTATAGGAAGTGCTTCCAGAGTGGCCTTTGCTCCAAGATCAAATAGAATTAAACCAGTCCTTAAAAATACATAGTAGATGGAGCTCCTAGTTTCCCTAAACAACCATCCATTGGAAAGTCTTCCTTAGCGTTTCGTCATCTTCTCAGGTGGAGAGTAAGCCCATTACTTTTTGTACCATCCACACTGGACATGGAGGACCATTCACACTGGATAGTTGTTGTTTGGCTACCTGAGTGGCAACGTGTGGCCTCATCTGTGAGTGACTGTATAACGTATTAATACTACAAAATGCTGTATCTCATTCTACCGCTTAATTAAATGCAGGGTGACCAGACCTGTTCAATGCTAAGGATACTGGGTCCTCTGACGGTCATCCGTTCAAGAGCTAATAGGGCCCATAGCTCATTGCATCGTTAGCTAGCTGTGATCCCACCAAGAGCATCATTAATTCTGAAGCAGTTAACTATTCCGCCTACAGTGTGCCGCTCCGCAGCTCCTCAGCTATATTCCCCACCAGAAGAGACGTGGTGGTGAGTAGCTGGGAATATGAGGTCGTTATCGCACTTGGGGATCTGCATGACCCAAGATTGCTCTCCCATCACTTGCCTTGCCTGTCAGCTTTCTGACAGTGTCTCATCATTGTGTTGACACTGGTAGGGCCACCTGGGATAAAGTGGGAATGGAATCATAGGTGCAGAGGCAGTTCTTTCATCAGGGATGGGCCAACTCATCATTTCCGGGGTGGAATTTCTGATCAGAGTGAGGGAACCAGCCTGACCCTCCAGGTCTTGAGTGCTGCTGCTGTGGTGGGACTCACATGCCCGAGACTGCTCAAAACAAAGATGTGAATTTCATTCTGTCGTATTTCAATGAATGCTTAAACACCTCGTTGCCAAATCAGCCTTTTTCCAAGCTGATAAATATTTACCCCCCTCTCCAAATGGAGTGGTGGTCTCAAGAGAATTTCAATTTGCTTTGTTTATAGGATATTTCCTTGTTTGAAATTCAAGGTTAATGCATCTCTTGGGCAGATTCAGGGTGTCTCTCTCTCTCATTGGCTTTTCGTGAAGAAGTCTGAAGGGCTAATTTCTTCTTGGAGCAAATGGTGACACCGTTCAGTTCTTCAACAAGCCATGGGATGGAAAACCTCTGCAGGGCCATTCAGTCCTCTCGCTGGGGCTGGGAGAGCTGCAATGATCAATGTGCAAAGGAGAAAGAAGATTCAAATTTGTCCACCTCGTTCCACTCTTTCTGTCAGCAAGAGATGCCGCCGGCTGCCCTGAAGTTGTGGGAGGTCTCCAGGGCCATTACTAGCGTTCAAAAGCAAGTAATGGACTTGGGTATGCTATTTCTGACACAGAATAATATACTTTAAAAGCAGCACATCTGATTTAGTTGAAACTGGCTGGGAATGACCTGAAGGCAGGTCAGGAGTTGCGTAATTTATTACAGTCAGCTTTTAAGTGAAATTAGGGATTTAGTCTGGAAATGCTGTGAAGCTGTAGCTCTACCCTGATCTCCTGCCTCTTACACCAGGTATTCTATAATGCTTTAAAATGCAAACACTGAACTAACCAGTGGCAGAATTTCCTGTATGGTCTCAGGACGGCTGTTGTGAGCAGGACTCCCACTGCAGTACACGGGGGAAGGCTGCATAAAAATATATGAGGAACTGAGGATGCTATATCCCTTTATCTGCTTTTCCAGCAAGCGGTATGTGAGGGATCACCTTGCTGTGAGATGGAGGTGGACACCGGCTGCCAGTGATCAGACTTCTCACTTGAAGGGCTGCCTCACCAGCTTGGCCTCCACGCTGCACGGCACCAAGAAAGGTTTAACTGTGGTCAGTCTTTCTTTTTTCTTTTCATGTCTCTTCCCATTCCTCCAATTACCACTTTCAAAATTAGAGAGGAAGCATGCCCAGTCACTTCTATTTTCTCCTGCCGCCCCTTCCCTTCATTTCAGTGTTTTACATAGAAGAGGCTTGCTTTTTTCCATGTGTGCTTTGGGACATTTGTCTGTTTAATAACTCTCTCAGAGACATAGTCAGTGTGATCCAAGTGTTATCAGCTTGGGCTCAGGGTGCTCTCATCAATGTCAATCCTTTCCTCACACGTCTCTCTGCTGGGCTCCACGTTGTCATGTCAAAAGACACCCTGCAACCTTTTCTTTCCCCTTTAATCCTCATCTGGCATTGCTCGGGTCATGGGAGATATAAGTACATGAGGTAAGGAAAAACCAAGCCTGAACCATGAAGATAGTCTGAATCAAAGCTCCATCAAGCTACTTTTCCTTCCCACTGGCTCTGAACCAGAACAAAGAATAAGACATCTTTTCATCTTATGTCTCACTACTGATGAAGCGTGTACTTCCTAGCAGACATCACACAGGCTTTTAAATCCCTGAATGTGTTTCAGGTAGAGGGTCCTGTCCTGGTGGTTGGAAATGTGATAAACATAAATGAGAGGTTTCTCTGGTGGATGAAGAAAGATAAAAGTGAAACTTCTACTATGAATCTAAATAAATATTCTTCAGCATTAATTTCTCTAAAGCAAAGAATCCACAAAGCATTTTTAATATAGATTTGCTGCTTTTCTGTATTCTAAAAATCTCTTTTACAGATTTCGTTGTAAAGCAGCTACATAATCACCTGTACCACATATAAAATATGTAATTGCAACTCGGAGGAGAAAGTAAGTTTGTTCTCTTATTAAAAATTCTCTATCAGAAGAATTTGATAAATACAATACATCATGCAGAAACAGCCTGATTTTTATTTTAAATGCCTTCTCCAGTACCATAGGGATATGTCCTTTATGCAGCTCCAGCCTCCGGACAGCCAAACAATTACCCCCATTACAAAGCCCAAATGTTTTGACAGCTTACAAGAATTGCCAAAACTGTAATATGAACTTGTGGATCTCTTGATATATGCTCATACAGACTGATGTCTTTCTGTGTAATGGGGCACTGCCGCAGATAGCCTAACAAATCCCTTCTCAAGCCTGTAATTCCAGTCTGTTTCTGCTCTATGAGTTCTGCCAAATGCTCACGTGCCCCAGAGAGAGAAGTCTGGGGGCTTTGATCATAAATCCTGTGCAGATTGCTTCAGATGCTCCCATCTCCAGTGTAACCTTGTATTTTGTACAACATCAGCTGTGTTATTCTCTGAGATAGCAGGAAACAGATGAAATGCAGAGACAACCCCATACCACGTGTCCCCAGAAGGTAGCTATGGTACGTGAGAGCTGCTCAATGAACATTATAAAAACTAATCCTATAGGGACTCAGTCTCTACAAACTAATAGCTCTGTTCCTTACCAAACCTGTGGTTGAAGTATCACACCAATTAAACACATATTCTTCTCCGAGACTGAGACTATTGCTAGTTAAGTACCACCGTACCGCTGCGTTTGCTGTTGCAGAGCTCCCATCCTGTCTATTTCCAGAACATCCCAGCAGCTTGACTGAGTCCATATCATGACTTCACTCCAGTTTAGTAGTTCTAAATACAGCTTGGTGGAAAGATTTCATGACTGGATAAAACGTAATGCTGCTGGAAATAAGGAGCAATGGGTAGAGCACGTACCTTTATCACAAAATTCTGCAAAAGCCTTGGTGAAATGAGCCTTCTCCATTTGCAGCTTGGGCAGTCACATTTTATTGCCTGAACCTTTTACAGAGCCTCTTGCAGTCCAATCTGGTTAGTGTCAGGAAATGCTTAGAGGTCCTGAACGAAATGCTGGCACACACGTGCAGAGAATAACCAATATTTAAACTGAATGAAAAACTTTGGGGTTAGTACATCTATGAGCTTCTGTTCAGCAAGACCTTAAGAAGTTCCACTGGGCAGAAACACTTTGCCAGTTTCAGTCAAATTAGCAACACAAAAGACAAAGTTTTTGTTTCTTTTTTCCTTCTTTAATGCTGCAAAACAGATGCTGCTAAATTAGAACCCAACTGCCTTCATAGTAATAAAACAGGAGGTCAGATTTAAAGACCTGCATTTGCCCTTGTGTTTCTTGGAAGACCTCTCTGTCTCTAAGTTGACAGTGCAGCTGTTCACTGAAAATTATGCAGAAAGATTAATAAAATCTTAGTCGGGATCTTAAAATATATGGTAAGTCCACAGTTTTAAGTAAGCATGGATCACATTGTTCAGCTGAAATAGCTGACACATTTTTAGCCTGTGTGTATTTATCAAGTACAAATGGTAAAAAAGAAATTTGATAGAGGAAAGTAAATCAATCTGATTTCAGCCGCGTCCGGTCACAATTTCTCCTAATGTCCTGTGATGATCCGAGAGGCTGGGGGATATAGAGTGTGACTGTCATCCCGCAGCAAAAATATTATCTCACACTTCAAAGCTATTGGCTGCCTTTCCTCAAATAAAGTCAGAGCTTTAACGTGCACCCTGATGGAAACAGGATGGCCCCTTTCAAACCGAGATGATAGAGACAGACGAGGCAGTAAGACGAAACCAGCAGGAGCCAGCACACACAGAGCTGCAGTAAATCCAAGCCGTAAACAGAATGCCTCCCGTACTCAAAATCTTCTGAGGCCCCTGAGTTTTCTGAAAGAGCGGCAGCAGCACTGCTGCCTTTGGTCTTGCAGACCTGCAGGGATTCAGAAGAGGCACCAATTGCTGTGATTTTATAACGGCTTACACCCGTGAAACGAATGTCCTTTACATCTTTAGGGAGAAATGTGTGACCATTCGTGGCCGGTCAGCAAGGAAGTCTGATATATTAAATAGGCAGAGCTCCGTGGCCATACGATAGGGCCATACATAGCTGCTGCCGCTCGTAGAAACGCTGCCTGCAGTAATCACACACTCGGGCTCGGGTGGCTCGCCCTGGCGAGGACTCCCTGTTCAGGATCAGTTAAGCTTCTGACACCGTCAATCACAGTGAAGTGCTCCCGATGGGAGCTGTTGTGAGAGGCTGCAAACCTGGCTTGTAAACCAACTGCTCTGTAACTTTAAGGCCCAAAACTCATGTCTCTCACGTAGTTTATTAAAACTTTTTTAGTTTATTAAAACTAAATCCATGAGGAACCCAACTGTGGCTGGGTTTCCAGTGTTCTGATCACACAGGAGACACTAAATTCAAAAGCACAGTTTAAGGCAGCACTAGGGTATGACCCCATATTTGCACACACAGATAATCGAACTGCTCAGATTAACTCTGCTTTACAGACACGATTCAGGTGCGTCCTGTTTTCCTTTTTGAGAGCTTAAAAATGGCTGCTGATTCTGAAAACCAGGCCTCGTAGAAATAAAGAAGCCTTACCTAATGTTTTTGTTCTGAGAATTGAGATAACTAAATTTTAACAAGTAAAATGGCATTTAAAAATATTTTAAGTGTCACATGTCTGGATTGCAGTACCATGGTCTACATGTATTCATATGCATTACTGTTGATATGCTGTTACCACCATTACACTGATGGGCAACCGAGGCACAGGGCAAGACAGGGTGAGATTTAGTTTCAGATAAGACACCTACACCTAAGTGTCCGAAGTATAGATGCCTACCTACTCAGTGGGTGTCTACACTCTCATTACAGCCAGTGGAGATAAACAGAGTCTGAAGAGTGACTGAGTTGGACAAATGTAGGTGCCTACTTTGGGATGCATCCCACCCGGATTTCCCAGTAACACATCATCTGTTTCTGAGAGAGAATACAGCTAAATCTCTCAAATGCTGAGCCATGGGGCCTGTTCCATGGGGACGTGACCCCCACGATGTTCACTGTGGGCTTCTACATGCTGCTGAGCTACCTCATGCAGACAGTCCTCCCTGATGGCCACCGCTCTTTGGAGTCATCTCCAAAAGAGCACCAAGAGATAATCTGCTTGAGGTTAGATACGATGTTTCTGCCACACAGAGCAGCAGCTTTATCCGAGGCACTGTCCTGCTAACAACCTGAATGAGTTTGACGGCAAAGATGGCAAATGTTCAGGTAGTTTGACTTTTTACTGTCCTCCTGAACGCACTAGTTCCATCTATGCAGAGAGGGAACGTCTGAAGAATGGGCCAAAGGTAAGAGGCTTAGTGCTGAAAATGGCTTGGGGAAGGACATAAGGAAGCATATAATCTAGTTTTATTGGAAAGTCAGGAACTACGAAGATCTGTAATGATCCCATATGGTATCTCACTTACTCACCTAGAGGATTTCAGGACCAACGGAAAGGCTGTTCCGATAGTGAAAACAAGGAACACAACTAACAACTTCAACTACCACAGCATTTGATTTCAATCAACAGGTTGCAGCTACAGCCTTTCAGGAAACAGATACACCATACGTCTACAAGTAACAGTGCGATGATTCCTTTCTACTTGCCAGAATACACAGGTCTCACTAAATCCTCTGTAGCTGAAGGCAACTCTGTTAGTTAGCTAGCATCCACAGGGTGAGGTACAAGGAATGCTGCTCTAAACTCATTCCAAATCCAGATATCCTATCTAGACTGGACGGACAGTTTGATTTAGGAGGCAGATTCCTCATGTAGAACAGTGGAACGATGACGATCATCCTGACCGGTCGCTGCCCGAGGTCCGCATGATTTCCTGAGGTCCATAGCCTAGAGAGTCGGCATACATGATGAACCAGGCAACGTGCCCAGCAGCAAAGAAAGATTCCAGCATGTTTTGTTTTCTGTGCCAGCAGTGATCTGTGTTGGGTTGACTTCTTGAAGAATGCATCTTGGATTACAGCTATCCTTTGACCAGCCACCCATCTATCACATAGTTCATTACAGCAATCCGTGCAAAGCCTTCTCAACTGGTCATCGAATATCTCCAAGTATTCTTCAGGTAAGTATGTAGATAAGACCGTTTTTTTCCCCCAGGAAAAATCAGGACAACTTCTGTTCATTTTGAAATGGCTCATGTGTTAACACCACAGCTGTATGGTGTGGTTTTGGTCCAAAAGACTATTCTAATCAGAAAATCCTATAGTAGCATCTAGTAAAAAAAGAAAAAAAAAAAAAAAGCTTGCAGGTTTCTCAACAGTCTGTCAGTCTGTGTTCCTTGTACCCTGAGCATCTGGGAAAGCCGCATCTACCAACCAGGGCTCCAAATCCAGCTCCACTGCTCTGACAGTTGCCTGGTTTTTGGCATCAACATCCAGAAGAGCCGATTCCCAATTTCGCGTGTCTGCTGATGTCATTTAAGGAAATACTTTGTGTCTGATATATTATATAAGCATTATCATATTTCTTAAGCTTTAAACTCCAGATCGTATTGTCCCCCCCAGCTGGCACATACAAAAATATAATGCTGGTGTGGCTGCTTCCGAACTTGCTCTGTTTTTAAAGCTTCTCTGAAGCTTTTTTCCTCAGAAAAGCTTACACCCTCTCATCTAATCCTCAAGTAACAAGTTTAAATTTCATACTGCTCGAGTAACAAAACTCAGAAAGGATGATTAAGCTTCAGGGAGGGAAAAAACACACACATGAAGTAATGGCTCAAGAATTTCACTCCAACAACACTCCAAAAATTGTCTAGAGCACTAGCAAAAAGTCCTTTAAGTATGTTTGTCAGTGCTAATAGGTAAAAAGCACAATAAATGTAAAATATCAAGCTTCACAATTTCAGGTGTGTATTAAGCTGTTTATAGATGGCTAAGTCCTGCAGGTATTACCCAAAACTATGTTAGAGAAAAATTTGAATAGCTGATAAATTACTATTCTAGCTCATTTTAGCAGGTTACTCTCACAAATACTGTAAAATTCAGCATGAAATAACATTTTCAGAAAACAACTCATTATTTATATTTGGACATTGATGCAATGATTCTACTCCTCTTCTCAAAATGTATCTGCATTACTTCAAATCTCTGATTTCAAACATCTACTGGTTTATTTTTTCAAGCACAAAATAGCAGACTGCCATAGCAGTTTGGTGATCTAAAGAAAAAAAAAGTCTCCTCCACAACTGTATAAACATCCTCAAACTTTCAAAGACTACCTTAGAGAGAAGTGTCAGGCTGGTGTCACTGACAAGCAAGTTTAAAGATGGACATTAAACCTCCACAGCTCACATTCTAGTTCCTACTACCTTACCCTTTCCTTCTCCTCACTCACAAGAAAACTCCAGGCACTAAACAAATACGTAGCAACAGGAGTCCTTGCTGCAGTGCTAGAGGATAATACTGGTCCTTTGGGAGACAGAGGTTTAGTATCTTCTAAGCTTCCCTAAACCATTTTCACTTTTCTATAAATAAAGCTGCTTATCACTGTACTTAAGCTTCAGGAACTTTAATTAGACCAGGAATTCCTCTAATGATTAGATAAAGGCTGTTGCAATGGATTGGTAACAGTCTTAAACAAAAACAAAAGGATCTCTCTTCCTTTTTCTTCTTTACATACATCTTACTTGGGAAAGTAACCACTGTCAAATAAAAAAATTGCAAGAAAAGCCTCATTTCAAAAGCATGTTTTAAGCTTCTGTTTACTAAGCGGAGAGGAAATAATTATATACCTTAGCACACCCTGCAAGTAACAACTCCAACTTTGCCTTGCACTTAAGACCTAAAAATCAGAGAAGTACTAAACTTCAAAAGCAAGTGTACACCACATAAAAATTTGAAATGCTGGTCTCTTCAGATGCTTCAGAGGAGGAAAGCAGACTTCTGAAGTGTTCTGAGCTCAAACATTACAACATGCAAGACAAAGATTTACATCTGTAAACCACTCCTAAGTTAGAGCATTCATTGACAAGACTTAACTATTTAGTCCTCCTTCTAGAGCGTTTATTAATGAAGCCATGTTTGTTTGACCTTGAACTGTTGCTGGATTATTGCACTTGCCTACAGCAATAGCTGCTTCCAGAGAAGCTGCTCAGCAGCTGTGAGATCTGCCAGGAGGACAGGGTGTCACATTCTTACTCATTGTGTTTATTCACTAGCACAATCCAACTTTCCAGAGACATGAAAACTACTGCGATTTGACAGCGCCTATTTACTGCTTTGTGAACTTGGCTAGGCAACCAAAGTTACTTATAAACTGTGTAATCAATATGCAGATCTATTTTAAAAGCTGTGCACAGTTAGCACTTAAAAACCACACAATTTTACGCTAGTTGGGTCAAATTAATTTTATTATGCTCCATGATGAATTGCCACCAGTGCAACATCCTATTCACTGTACATTTCAAAAATTCACATACTAAAAATTTCAGTTTGATAAATGGAAAACTGAATGATTGAGAAGTTCTTACGGATTTCATACGTACAAGTGGCTAGCTGATATTGTCTATGCACATAGAGTGTTGAGATACAAAAGCCTCATGCTAGTTTGTTAATTGCTAAGGCTATCTGGACAGTCATTTAACCAGAATATATTAAGAGAGGCCTTCATTACAATGTTTAGCAACAATGCACCAGTATCATGAAATGCTATCTTCTGCTCATAGTGCAAGTGGCGGAGTGCTGAAGCATGCAGTTATGACTAACTTAACTGCCATTGCAGTCTTTATGCCTGAAATTTATCATGTACAAACACTACTTTAAAGTAAATATTAACCTGGACACCACAGTGTACTTTTTGTATGAAGAAAAAGAAATAGAAAAACCAAAAGCTTTCTTTGGCCAGTATCTACAAATCAAAGTTTTATTCAATAAGGTAACTTCAGAACTCCCCAAACCTGGAAGAGAAGTTTGATTAATGAACTGTGATGCTTAATTATTAACTATATTACAGAAATTCCAATTCTGGGAACACAACAGCTAAACATATCTAATAAGTAGCATGTTAGGAAAACTCTAGGCCTCATCTGCTTAATTTTAAAATGCCCTATATGCAATAAAAAATAAGGGAGCAGTGCCAGAAGTTATATGAAAGCCATACAAGTATTTTCCTTATACACAAGTTCTTAACTCCACTGCCATTAGCTACCCCAGGCTGCACTTGCACTTGATCCAATGCTCAAGCCATTACAGCAGCAAAGCTAGTAGGAAGTGTTTCTAGCAGCACAGGGCAATGCAAAAGTTACTGCGAGAAAGTGAGACTACCTGGAAATTTTTTTCCTCAAGTTATGTGCTTAAATTACTCTTGGAAGGAAGTTAGCATCCTCTGAATAATTTAACTACAACCTTACCTCTCCCACTACTTTTCAGCAACTTTCCTTTCTTCTCACATGACTAAATTAATTCTCTAAAGACTATGTTATAACTGGGTTAGAAATCCAAGCCGTATCATGCAGGTCCAGCCTGTCAAGATCAGGTCAACACTGGGTTTCAGTCAATACAATTCCGATAACTTAGATTTAGTTTGATAGCTTGACTACAGTCAAAGACCCAGGACACTATGCATTAACTACGCTCCAAATATGACTGACTTTAACTAAACATTCCGTGTCAGCTAATGTTATCTTTAAAAAATCTTTAAAAAAGATTTTCTACCTGAAAGTTACAGTAAGTACAGTAATTAATGCTGCAGATATTAAATACCCACATAGCATAGATTAGTATTTTGTAATAGGCAGATATGCCAATGTTTACTGCACTACAAAGTACAACTTATATAAATGTGGCAAGCTGTGAAATAAGAATCCCATTTTCCGTCCACTTACTCAAATACTATTCTTGTGAATCGGGTTCTCGATCTTCATCATAACCCTTGGTCTTAAAGCCAACATATGAAGACAGAATATTGCCATAAAGTTCAGTACTTATTCAAAGTGTATATTCTGAGTTAATGGCTTTCCAACTTTATGGATGTAGGATTGGTGTTTCAGTATTTGTTGTGTACCATAACGCAAAGACTGCAAAGTAATACCACTTATGTTTACTTTATTAGTACACCAATGTCCTACAAATTTTAAAAAGTAATTAAACATTATTGAAGCAAGCATTAAACGCAGCCCTTCAGCCTGAAAACCACATAAAATTGATTTTAAAAATAAATCAAACTGTAGCAATTGCCAGCCTCCAGTATAGCCCCCAGTAATTTACACTTCTTCATTCTGAAAGTAAGAGCTGGGAAGGAAAAAAAAAAAGACGACTGAACTTGTCTGCATCAAAGATGCCTTTACCAGTATTACAATGTAAAGCCACCCTGTTTAACTTCAGACAGAGAGTTCCCTAATTGAAGGATTTAATTACTACTGCTGTTCAATAGCAGTCAGTATTGCTACAGTTAGGGCAAGGTAATCTTCACAACTAGCTGTGCATTTTTGCAGTGATTTTGTTTTACGTAAAACATACTGCTAAGATTTGAACTGCAATGTTGTGATGTATTTGAAACCATGCAATAATATAAACCAGCCTCAATATTCATGTAGCATTGCATTTGAAATGAAGGGGCTAAATAAACTAAGAGCTGCATCACTTAAAGAACATAGTGCTATACTAGGTTTTAATAAGAAAATTTAGATACAGAAAAAGTAGGGTATGAAAATAGTGTTTTCCTTCTTGCATTATAACTAAATTACATTAAGGTTTTTGTCAGTCTCACATATTACATTTAAACTCCCTTATTGATGGAATGGAAAGTATTCACATGTACATGATCATCCAGGTGTAAACTTGCACACATTAACAGGGAGTAGCTTTGTAGAGGATTATGACAAACCTTTACAGATTAAATGAGGTATTGCACAGATTAATAAAAAAGCAAAAGGCAACAAAAATATACAGCAAATTGGTAGAACATTTACATGATAATTTTACAGAATCCATAGACAGAAAGTAGTGTTTAGTATATCATTCACCTTAAAAAATATATATATATAATAATATATGATCAATCATCCCATTCGTCATCATCCTCGAAGTCTTCTTCATCATCTTCATCCTCATCTTCATCTGTAAGACAAAAAAACCAAGTCACTTGCATGCACCGAATTAATATGACAAAAGTGTTAATGATTTCCTCCACAACTTTCTGAAAACAGAACAATCAGTTCAAGGAGGTCACAGCAATACATTTGGTAATACTCTATTTTAAGATTTCTAGACATGACATTCAGTTTAGATAGATACCGGCTGAAAGTTAAATCTAATTTGTTTCCTTTCTCACTCCTTTCCCCAGGCAGGAAAAACATATCTTGTTTTCTGCTATGAGAAAAAGAATCCGAAGTTCTCATTTAACACTTACTACTTATTACTCTTTCTTAGAGAATGTGAGAATGGCCCCCTTGCTCCAGATTGGGTTTTAAACTTCAAGGACAGATTAATTTCTGAAAGCTAAAAACTGCTTCCCCAGGTTTACTACATAATGGGATTTCTGTTTACTGTACAAGCAGATAAAAATTTTGTGAGCTAAAGTACGCTGTTTGTTGTTAACTTTATTCAGCCTCCCACTATTTTTATACGTATCATAATTTAAAAATTGTAGCCTGTTAAAATTAAACTACTTATTTGTTAGGCATTTCCTTCTCTAGGACAACGCTGTATTTAGCACCCTTCTAGTATTTAATTTATGTAAAAGTACCAAAATTGGAGATTACTACACAGGGCAGCAAATCAACAAATGATATTGCACTTAGTCAAACGGTCTGCAGACTGCAAGTGCAGTTTTGGTATCAAGGCAAGCTCTGGAAGAAAAATTTTTCAAAGCCTAAACAGAAGAGATGTAACCAAACAGCTGCACTGCAGCTACTGAACTGCATTTATTACAAGCTGGTATTTGAGAAATGCAAATCCTTTTGCAGCCTTATTTTTCCCAAGCATTGAAGTGTGAAAAGCAGATTCAGTACTAGTATGGGACTAGGCAAGTAACACTAGTTATCTGACTACTATCCAGCAGGTGGCATCCAAAGCACACTGGAAGCCACAGTTTTAAAAGCATGAATCTTTGCGAGAGCTTTGGCTTCTAGAAACAAAAAGCATTAAAAACATTCCTTCCAAAATATTTTGACAACTTATTTCATCAGACATCTAGTGCATAAAAATAGAAGTCAGTTGTAAAAAAAAAAGAAGTCTTTATAAGGATATTAACCTTGATTAGTAATTTTTAATTCAGTATTACGGCAAACTACTATACACCAGTAACTCAAAGTAGCACAAAGCAACCGTTCAACCCATCGCTAGGGGTCTGCCTAGAGCATTCTGGCATTGGACTATATGCTGAAATTCATGCTTTTTTCCAACAATATTTTATGTTGAATAGAAGTGTTAACTCTTGAAAACCTGATATCGTGAGGTCAGAAAAATTCCATCAGACTCACCTGAAGAATGAATGGCTTTGCTCCTTTTCTGCATAACTTCCATTAATGCACCCACAATTCCTGAGGTGGGTGCAGGTGTAGGTGGTGCACTCTCCTGACCATCAGATACCTTAGAAAAAAGGATACATTAGAAAGATACAACTAGCAAAACAGAACCTGTGTATTCCGAGACAAACTTCCTTATAAGATTAATGAGTTTATTTTCAGCCAGAAGGAAGAGTGAAACAGCAGTTTGTTTCTTTAGCTCAAGCTAAGTTTTAATTTATAAAAAAGTCAACCTTTTCTCTTTTGCCATATAACACAACTGTAGTATGAGCATTTCATACTCAAGATGAAATATTTCAGCTCTGACTATCACGAAGCGCTCATCTAAAGGAAAGCTTCTTAATATGGTGGTACAGGCATGACTTGTATGGCTGTATAATCATTATTTGTTTTATCCTTGGCATATACCACAAAATATTTTTTCTTTTTTGGGTTTGTTAACCAGGTCTGCTTTGGGTTGATAATCCCTTCTGAAAGTAACAGACTTTGATACTGCATACCTGTAATGGCAAATAAGTATTACCATGCCCTCACACGTTTTACATCAGAAGCCTGAAGTACAGAAGAGTAGCAAAAAAAAAAAAAAAAGTACCTACAGGCAAAATTATTTTGAAGATATTCAGGGACATCAAGAAGAAATAGTAATAGTAATAGCCTGAGCTGCAGCAGGAACAACAGAGGCATCCCTCATGGGCAGCACTTTTCCAGACACAGGCAGCCACCTTCTTACAAGCCTCACTGTTTGCAGAGCACAGGTCCAATTTAAGATGGGCAGGGGGGAAATCTAGCATTTGCCTTCCACTACCATTACTGCTGAACTCATCCCCTGTAGTTGTTTAGACGATTTTACTGAAGTATTCAGGAGACCAGCAATCTTTCATAGTTCTTGCAAAAGTTCTTTACAGTCACAATACTGTGGTATTGTCATTGTAGGATTTATGCTTAAAGCTTTACTGAAAAGTGAGAAATGAGTTTGAAACAAGGATGATTTCATGCACCAATACTCATCTATAGCAAATATGCGTTCTAAACATTTTCTCAGTACTACTGTTTAAAGCATCACTTCAAAACCTCTAAAAGTTATGATCCAGCCCGAAATAGAGCCACAAGCTACAGTTCACACTGCAATACTGTAGTCATTTGCAAGTCCCAAGGGGACATACATGAGAAACAGCTTCTACTCACGGATTTCAGCTGTATACCCTGTCGTATCTGGTCTAACAGTGCATCTCTTCCTGAGCAGGATACTGGTCGACTGTTCTGTTCTACTTTCTTTAACTGAGCTCCTTCTCTGATTTGATCCAAGAGTGCTGCTTTGTTTCCTGCAGGAACTGGAAGCTGGTGATCGACCTCTGAAGGAAGGCCTGGTGGTGGAGGAGGACCAGGAGGGGGTGGAGGAGGAGGAGGTGGTGGAGGAACAGATGACCCACTTGCTGGTGGTGGTGGCGGTGGAGGAGGGCCGGATGGTGCAGATGATGAATGCACTGGTGGTGGTGGAGGATACATCCTGTTTGGAGGAGGTGGGGGCACCGTGGCACCAGGTCTAGATGGAGGTGGGGGTGGAGGTGCTGCTGTGGGAGCTCTTGACGGAGGTGGAGGTGGTGCCCCTCGGCCTCTAGCAGGGGGAGGAGGAGGGCCCGAGCTGTGGGGAGGTGGTGGTGGAGGTGGAGGGGGTCCTCCTCTGCATGGTGGTGGTGGAGGTGGAGCTGAAATGAAACAAAACAATTTACAATTACATGCTATTCAATACCCCCAAGTCTTTCAGAGACTAGCAGAAAAAGAAACAAGGCTTTGCCTTGCTTTTTGCAAGGATCTCTGTGCTTGTGCAAATTTTACCAATTCTGGATTAAGTTGAATATAGCTGAATACAAGCTATGCTTATATGAATGCAAACCAAGCTGAATATAGCCCCTATGTCTGTCGTGTATTTTGTAGAAGAATCAACACTGCAGGAAACAAGTGCAATACGTAAAAAAACTAAAGTCACAAAACAAGCTTGGTCATTAATTTTGGTTTGGTCCTATGGTAGTAATTTTCTTCATAATCCAAGCGTATCTTAAGTTAGTGTTTCAATTTCTCATGACAAAATGCAGAAAAATTTCAAAAGAATCCTCTAAAATTTTGTTGAGCTAGGACAGAAGGCAAGAGAAAGAGGTTTTAGAAAATACACTTAAAATGAAATACGGAGTTTGCACTTTATAATTTATCTATTATTTTATTAGGGAATTACAGAGGCAGATATTTTTTGAAGCATCATCTTCTAGTAACAAAAAACCTACTAATGCATTACGATGCAGCATAAACTGACTCTTTGTCCTTTTTACTGAAAATTAGTTCCAACTATATCTTTATGGAAGAGACTGTAGAAAGGAAACAACTTCAGGGCTCAAAACAACCTCAATGCACAGGATCATTTCTATATGAAGTGGCCTGGAAATGTATTTGCTCTGCTAATGGCATTTTAAATAGCACCGTTTCATTTCCTCTTCCATTAAGCATCTAATGGCTTATGGTACTTCAGGTTGTGTGGTTGTTGCACGTAACTACTTAATAATCCAGGTCCCGTCATACAACTAAGAAAATTCACATTTGATTTCATATGCTTTGATAGCAAAAAGGGTATTACATTCAAGAGGACACTTCTTTACCTCTTCTATTATCTCCTTCCTGTTACATGCTGAGAAAGTAGGCTGTCTGCACTGGAGTAGAGAGGCAACATCCCTAAAAAAGGGATTTTGAGGAAGCAGGAGACACCGGTGCCTCAGTGCCTCTTCCCCTGCTCATGTTAGAGAAACATACCCTTCCTAAAATTACGTGTTATGTTCCTAAATTCCATAAACTGCTCTTTTTCCATTTCTTCAAAAGAAGAACAACACGGGAAGAATCTCCTCTCAAACTTCATATATTTTGCAAGAGACATGCTATCAACTTCGTGATTAACAAAAAATCCCACCACTTTTTGCCTGACATAACCGTAGTTTCCTTTTTGGCCATTGGAGGCCAGTATTTTCAAATATAACTTACTCAGCAAGCACTACAGACAGTTCTGCATTACTGAAAAGATATATATAACATGGTCATGCCGGGCCCGGAGTCTGTACTGTCCGTAGATTTTGAATACAAGGTTTAAGTTTTCCTATGGGGAAAGGTTTTATTTGCACCGTATATAGAGATATGCCACATCCAATCTGTGGAAATAGAGTTCAGCAGTTTTTTAAGGCTTGTCTGCACTCAGATGGAGTGAAATGAGGGAGGAGGAGCAAGGAGGGAGCACCATTACCTCATACTCTCTCCCTTCCCCCCCCAAACAGATGGTACAAACAAAGCAAGAAAATAATTTCGTTTTTTATAAATGCACATTAATCTGAACATGGCTATTAACAAAAAAAGTATGTAAAATCTTCTATTGATGGTACTGTCACTGAAAAAATACAACCAACAGTACTAGGGAACGGGCAGGAAAAACAAGAAAGTAACTTCTATCTGAGTAGAAAAACATGTCTGCAACTCTCTAGTCAGCATTCTGGCAGGGTGAATATGTAAGCACAGAAATTCTTGCAACAAAACACAGAAAAACGTGTTTCAGTTGAGAAAGAACACTTCAAACAGCAGTCAAGCCTACACATCAAATAACATAACTGCGGATAAAACCACTAAAATACTGGAATATTTTATCTACCTCTATCAAAAAGCACAGAGGTAGATTATTATCATGCACGTTAAAGATGAGGCAGCTTTTCTTTCAATTGCATACATGCAAGTGGCTGTAACTTGAAGTTAACACATACGTAATAGAAAAATAGGCATTTTTAAAGTATTTTAAGCTAGTCATAAGACTCCAAGGCAAGCCTTCTCAATCCAATTTTATGGTCAGCAGTCTGGGATCAACAACTCTGTAAACATTTAAACAGAGTTACGATTATATAAAGAAACTGACAGATTTCTTACTGAGAAAAAAAAAAAATCATAACTGAAATTTTGCTTGCAATTTAACTAACAAGTTTGACTATAATTTTTAGTATTGCAGTCAACCAGATGTAGACTAAGGTTTCTCAGCTAGGAGGGAAATCACACAGCAGCATGAATACTTTGAAGCATATGCTTAGATGCCAGCTTAAATACATACCGCTCCACCGTGGGGGACCTAAGGAATAAATGTAACAAGTAATTGTACCCTGAATCTGTATCTCTTCAGTCACTGAACAATTTATTCACTAGTTTCAAACTGCTATAATTTCAATGGCATTTATATCCTATTTCTCTTGAGAAGTGTTCTAGGCAAGTTTTTGAAAGTTTGACATTGGCAGTGTAATTTTCAGACTTGCTACGTTCCACTAGATAATGCATCAGCTGAGATCACATTTAAAGGTTAGACAGGCAATGACTTATTTGAGAATTTTATTGCGGCAGAAGCCTGCTCAAAACTAGTACTTTTAACTTTAAATTAGAAAAAAAGCTTTTTTTCTTTTTTAAATATTCATATAAAATCTGCAGGCCTCTAGCTGTTGCAAGGTTCCTTACACAGTGCTGCCAGGGTAAATGGGCACCACACATACACCTGTCAGACGTGTGCTACTACTATAACTGACAACAGCAATATTTCTTCAAAGATCTTAGTTTATTTATAAGATTAAGATTATAAAATAAATATGCAACATACACGGTCTGAAAAATCTACATGGAATATACTGCATAGCTTTACAGTCAGACTAAGTGTTACTGGAAATTCCTTAACTGACATAGATAAGATCCTTATTCGTTAGGGAACTCTCATGGGTCATGCATGAACATTTTTACATAGCGTATTGTTTACAGAAACATTATGAAATCCAATGCAACTGTGGTGACATGAAGCCCAGAGAAGAGAATCAAAAATTGCTCATCATCAACAGTTTCTATTCTAATCCTCAAGGCAAAAAACACCCTGCTAATTTTTACATGGAAATAAAAAGAATCCCACCTTGTCTGCGCAGTTCATTTTTAACAGCTTCCACACCTCCTGTTTTTTCAATGAAATCATATATGACCTTTGAAGTTTCTTTGTCTTTTAGTTGAGCCTCGGAAATTCCACACAGATCAAACAGGTTTTTCAGTTCTGGGTCTAAGTTGTTCACCTGCAGGTCAGATACATTAGTTTTAAATAGCTTGAAATAGAAGAATTTTTAAAAATATCGTTTGTGTTGGGGGGGGGAAAAAAAACAACCACGAAGCATGTAGTTAAAAGGAACAGCAAAGCCAAGGACATGTCTCTGGGTTGACTTTTCAGTCAGAAAGGACTATTTTAGGAGAAGTAAGTATCTTGCACAAAAACTTAAGTTTTGTATGTTTTCCCCTCAATCCCAGATCTCTCCTATTCCCTTCTACTCCAACATCTCTCTAGGTTTGGATTGTATTATAAAATCACAACTTCTAACTATTTTGATGTACAGTTAAGTTTATTTAATGCCAATTTTCACAACTTACATTAAAAAGCCTCTAAAGCTTTTGATTATTCAGTGTCTTGAATAATTTATTGAATTACTTACATCAAAACCTGTGTTTGGATCCCAACCAACATGTCCAATGTGTCTAAAAAAGCAGAAAAGTCCATTTAATCAGCGTAAAAAGGACCTTGTTAACTAAAATAACAGGACACCAAGATAACTAGAGATTACTATCAGCTTCTACCTCCAGGCTTATAAGACATTAAGCAATTCTTACTTCTCAATGCCCCACTTGAGAACGGAATAGTAAAACTTCCTTTACTCCCACTTTTTGTCTTGAGTCAAAAAGACCAAGTGGAGAAGTTATTTTCCCCCCTTAGGTTATGGTCTGTGGCAAAACATGAAGGCTCTGTGCCACCCTGTGGTGCATATGGATGGTGATGGAAGGACGGCACAGAGATCAAGGGAGGAGTTTGGCCTTTATATAGTAACTGGACCTCAAGCTACTGTCAAGGTCTTGAGTGCCAAGCAGCTGGAAAACCTCCTCCTCCCTACCATCGCTGTTTGTTCTCTCATCACCCTTCTCCCATTCCTCTTTCAAAGAAAAGTCAGGACTGTTTTCAGTTGCCATATTCCTAGGCTTTTCACATGGCTACTAAAGTATTATTTGATGTGACGCTATAATCAACTAAAAAGGCTGAAGAGTTTGTGCCCCTCCAAGCTACTTCATGCAACTGCTGCTGGCTATAGAAGACAGAACCACCATGTTACCAGCACTCCATGTTTTGGGTTTCTTTTTGCCAACGGCCAGTTCTAGAAACACAATGCAGTCTTCAGGAAGTCCAATTCAGAGTTTTAAAAATACCAGGTGAGCCGTTAGTAGCCAACACAGTCTAGACTAAGCTTGTCAAATTACAAGGACTGTTTCGCTGTCCTTATACAGTGCCTAGCACAACAGACCTTGTATTCTTGCTTGGGTCTGTTAGTACCACCAACAGCACAAGTTTTCTTCATGAGATTACTGAAGCTCAATGATCAATTTTAGTCTTGGTATAACTATGATCAGTTAACTACTTAGTTTGAGGGGCAAGAAGTAAAAAATCTGGTTTAAAAATGACATTATGCTACAGAAAAGGCAAAAAAGGGAAGCCTTCTGTTTTGCCTAAATATTTAAATGCCTTTTGGTAGCAAAATATAGGATGATTTATTGATTACAGAATTCTGGATGTTAAGCTAGAGCTTGCTTCACATAAATTAGACACACATTTCCTAATACATTACAATTGGATATGAGACTATGTATTAACTGGCATATGAAAGTTGACAAATTTACCAGCAAATACAATCTTACCCATGTATCTCTGCATATCTGTGCAATTCATTATGCCCTTTTAAGAGGTTGTGAGCATACGATTCAGAGCTTAGTGTACTTAATTGATATTAAAGTTTATATGGAGTAGTGTTAGCATTACTTCTCATTTATTTTTCATCCTTTAGAGTAAAGTAAGTTACTTGTACACATTGACTGTAACACATTGATTTCAGATGTGTTACAGTCTTACCAGGTAACTGCAACTCTTATGTTATTTAAAACAATGCATACAGCAAGAAGTTATATTAATGTTAAGTATAGTTTGATTTTTTTTTCCTCACACCACTTAAAGTCCACATCTGTCTAACAGAAGGCATTTAAAAATTCTGTCTACTGATTGCAACTTTGATCCGGCATAAACAAACAGTGACAGTGTTGATCTTCAGCAGTATCACAGCTCAAGTTACATACAAGTTATCCTACTGGCATATTTGCCTAACAATACCAAACACCAATTCCCATATGTTTGTACAAAACCAGCGATTAAAGTATCTTACACAGTAAGATGACACTTAGCTGCACTCTAACTAGACTTTAAGCTGAACAAAATAGGCTTTCAATCTTCTTTTGCAAAGGTTCACCACTTAGAATTTAATGTTATATTTAATGATAGGGGAACATATCTTTTGTTTGAACTTCATTAAATATTTTATCATCTTATTCTCAGCTTTTCTAGGTCTCCTTTAATATTTTATGAGTGCATGTAGTGCTTTGCAATGGTCAGAACCTGATAGACATAAACAAAGTCTCAAACTAATTTTACATCTGCACTGCTATACAACACCTTCCACAAATTCTGATCAGAGATAAGACACACTAATGCAAATCATTATTTGCAATTGTGTCTGCATATGCTGAAGTCTGCATCAGTAGAGCTACAACAGTGACCAGCTACCAATCGCTATTCAATTTTCTTTCTTTCACTCTTCCTCCTCCTCCTTTTCTGCATTTTTCAGTTTAAGTGACATTAACAGATGCAGCACTTCACTGATACTCAGATCAGAAAGAACGTGGTTGATGTCCGAATTGCCTAAGCACAGTCTGGTTAGGGAAACATTTTAGCCCATCTCTCCTTTTACGTTCTGTCCACTATCCCATTTTACAGAGCAATCTCTCAAAACACTGTGCAGGAACATTACTGTAACTGGTAATACCAGCATTACTTTTATGGCTTTTTATTCTGGGAAGGCATGTCAGTGGAAGTGATGCAATATAATGGTTCAAAAGAACAAGACATTCACTTGGCATGTAAACCTCACACTGATTTTCTAATACTTCACAGAAACTGATCTTTCCAGCAACTAACTCAAGCTCTTTAAATTCCTGTCACTTTAGCAAATAAAGTACACTTATTTTAAAAGGCAGAAGATTAAAATACCAAACTATACTTCAAGAAAACAATAGTTAATTCAGTAAACTGACCAAACCCAAGTTTCATGAAAGTGAAGCTTAAAATGATATATCATAACTATTCTAAAAGCTTGAAGATAAATAACAAACAATACTAGAAAAAACCAACCCATTCCTAAGAGGTGTATACATGCATGTTGTACTTTCATCACAAGATATGGGTACTAGCCCATATACCAGAATAAGTAAGTTTGTAAACAGAAAACTAAAGATAAAAATATGGCTATGTCATTTCTGTTGTTATGACAAACCAGGACCACATGTATGTTTCGTATGACGAAGCACAGCTAAGCAGGCACAGCTGTAAGAATAGCAGTGTTAAAAGAGTTGACCATTGAGGCTAAACATGAGTCTGCACTAAGCTGACTACTTCAATAAGACATTTTTATGCAGCTAAATTGTTTTCTAAACTATTTTAGGATAGCAAGTTACTTTTTGTTTACAGTTGTGGTAAACTCCTCACCTGTGTATAAACTAACTTGCTTTTAAATCCCACAACATTCCAGCTAGCATTCACTGTAGTTCAGGTTACACACAACAGTCACACACTCAAGTCTTGAGCGTTTGCAAGTGTAATTGACACAAAAAAAAAAAAAAAAAAAAAAAAAAAGAGAGAGAAAAAAGAAAAAGAAAAAAACCCCACCCAAACCCAAACAAGTCCTTACTGGAAATTAGATGGCGTTCCAATATCTGCCTTTGTCAATCTTCTCTTTTTAGTTTTTCCTTTCTTCTTTTCTTTGGCATATGAAATATTGTTGACTTGTGGAGTATAAAATCTGTTAGTTGTAATTTCTGGGTTTTTGATATCAACAGTTGCCATTGGTAGATTTGGGCCTGTGAAGGTGAAGTACAGGATTTTTACTATCGTGTTTCAACAAAGCCATATATAACCTACAAACTTTTTTTTTTGAGTGGCAAAATACTTGTACTCTAGCCATAGTTCTACATGCCACATGCAGCTGGCTGGGTTCTGGATGTCAGAAACATAAACTAAGTTATTTGCTGAAGAACCGCCCCGCCCCCGCAATGTTGCTAGAGCAGAGCAGTGGCAGAAAAATTTTCTAAACTAGAATTTGATTTTTGCAACGTTGGCAAAGAAATTAATTCTAAACTAAAGAGCTTTCATGGGCACAGAAAACATGGAAAGAGCCACATTAAGGTACAGCATAACTACAATCCTAGACAAGATTAAAGAAGTGAGTGCCATACACAGTAACACCCAGCACACCACTACCTTGGCAGCACAGTAAACTGATCTTAAAGGAGAGGGAACCTGCGCTTAATAAGCCCCAAGTGGGAATGCTTTCTGCCCTCGCACAGAGAACTAAAACATCACAAGAACTTCAGAAGGCTGCTCTGGACACACTATTGTCTCAAATATATGACAATATCTGTGGAACTATTCAGGATTTCTTATTTCTTACTCTTTGACAAGTTTGCAAAATAAAGTCCCACATAAGAAACAAAGCTTGAAGAGCAGTGACAGTAAAAACAGCACCAGAAATAGAAATTAAACACTCAAATTATGAATTATGCTCTCAAACCTTGTTCTTCATTATAAACAATTCTGAATTACTACTCTCGTTATTTAAAATGCATCTGAACTATACTCCCACCCATTTTAGCATTTTAGTATTATATTACTTGCAAATACTAGCAAATAAATATTCCTAGCATGTTTTCCACTCAGGTTTTTTAGTTTTGACAGAAGAGAACCCTTGACATAAGTAAGTGATAGTATGTTTAAATACTAAGAGGCAGTTTATGCATTTTTCACACATATATATACACACACATGTATATGCGTATTTTTAAAGAAAACCTGCAAAAAGGGTAAGTAATCTCATTCTTCCAAAATTGAAACTAAGCAGTCAATTTAAGACCAGTTTGGCCAGAAATAGTTTGAAAAGCATCCTCCACTCCGCTGTGAGTTACTATCCAATGTTTAGCAAATCAATTAAAAGAAGACTCAAACATCCAGTCTTACTGGGCAGATGATAAAAATGTCTAGTTAGACTTTGATAAATCTGAACCTTATTTTGAAATTATTTTTTTGTAACTTCATTTTGTGTGGATAATTCGAAGTTCTCTAAGCATTCTGAAAGGACCAACAAGCCTTAGGTTTCACAGTCCAAAGTCCGAATCAGAAAGAAGAAAGAGACAATACAATAGATAAACTCCAAACGTCAACTATGTTAACACCTCAGTGGGAAGCACCTAGTACTGGCCAGAACAAGAAACAAGAACAGAAACAGGACACTGGGCTAGACAAAACTCATCTAAAACCATATGACAACTCCTACGTTTCTGTAGGAGTCTTAAAGGACAAGATTTAAAACTGCACTGAAACTGCAGGAAGAATTTCTAAAGTGTTTTCTGCTAAGCAGAAATGCTTTGATCTAGAAATGTTATGATGTAGACAACTATCCTTTGAGAATACCAAAAACCAAATTGACCCATACAATCAAGCAAAACAATTTGCACTCTTACAGTTACATTTAAGTTAGCATTAATTCACTAATTGCCAAATATTATCAACCCAAAACTTAACAAGTGGAGCTAAGTGAATCTTCAGGATTAATTGAAAGTTAGTCTTAATTTCATTAGATTCAAAAACAAAATAAAAAATACTGCAGGAGTTCATTTTCACTTTAATCACCTATTATATTTTCTCACCATTACAGTGATATTTGTAATTTCAAAAGCTATATTGAGGTTCAAAAAGAAACATGTACCTTAGCACTTCTAGGAAGTTCTTGATATTCTTCTCACAATTCCTAACAGTCTTTGAAATTACACCTTTTTGCATGTAAAATCCTGAAGTAACCACACAAGGTTTTAACCATGTAAAGCAGCAGCCATTTGCAAATTGAAGTTTTATTCAGCTCAGCTGAAATTAAGGACTGATAGCCTGATACTAATTCCTTGATACTAATAATATTCATACCAGAGATCATAGTAAACTCTTACGGATGAAAATTTTTCTTACCGTCAGGTTTAGACCTTAGATGTCCATGAGGGATAAAAGAACCTTGGAAAGAATTGTACTCTTCTAGAACTGCCATATTTATATCCAGTAAAATTTTTCCCATCATAAGACATGCACCTTCCCCATCAGGTATAGGTAGCGCAAGAAATGAAGATGAGAGAGGCATATAGAGCTCATCATTAGGAAGTACCTGACAGTACAGTGGCCTTAAGCATCCACTGTTACCAATATCTGTGACATCTTCAGAAGGGGCTCCAGAAAATGTAGTACAGAACATTTTGAAATATTAATTCTATGAAATTCTTTGTATTTTATTTAGAACCTCTCTAGGCATCTGTCTCAGACTACAGACAGCCCTACAATAAATGCAAACTGTTCTAGTTAACATCTGAAACAAAATTCTGCCACATGGTTCCTAAAGATTCCCTCAAAACCTAATTCTCTGACAAATCCTTATTTCATCCAGAACTTCACTAAGAGGTCAATTCAACCACAATAACTCTTCTTTATTTGCATAAAGAGACCTAGCTATTACAAATGAGTAGAACATAAATCCCAGGAAATTACAGACTAATACATTTTACATAACTGTTAATGCCAATTTGATTTTAATCCTGCAATTCTACAAAAAAAAAAAAAAAAAAACTTAAATCTGTACCATTGAAAACGTCATATGAAAAGACAGAGTGTTTTTTCCATGCACCTTCAACGTATGCAGAAAATCCAGACAAACAAGCCCCACTAAAACAAAATTCCCCGCAGTATTTCAAGCATAGATCATGTGAGTACAGAAATGTGACCGTTCTTCTTTTCAGTTTTAAAGGTTAATTATGCATTGATACCCAGTACAAAAAATCAGGTGTTCCATTTTTTTTTTCCCAGTAGAATTTCACTGCATATGGAGAGTAAAACAAAAATTAGCTGATCCTACAACAGGTTTTTTTTTCCAGTTACATGCTGACAGTATATAGCTTCTCTAGTCTGAATTCCAAATACTGAAATGCAGAGTCTGTGTAGAGTATAACGACCTGAGGCTATAACTCATACCCTGACCACAGAGGGCATGACCACACCTAACTCTTTGCCAGCAGAGAAGCCAGGCATTATAGAATTTGACAGAATCAGAAAAGGAAAATGGACAGGTTGTGAAAGAGTAGTGGATGTCTCAGGGAAACAGTTTACCAAAAAGCAGAGATGCTCAGACCTTTGACTAGTGATTATAAACCTGAAACATTGGGCATAGACCTGTATCTTCCACAGAATATTCAGGATAAAGGCACAGGACCAATTAATGCAAGTTTAGTATGCGAGTATTTTTCTCAAAAAACTGTTGTTGCCTGGGGCCTTATGGGATGAATTATGGAGATTATTTTAAGCACAAAAGTTTTTGCAGGCTTAGTTTTTACAGGTTTAGTTTTCTTAAATCTTATTCCAATCACAACAGCAAACTAGACAAATTGTTTCTGTTACTGTTGGTAACATTTACAGTAGCGATAAAGGCTATATTTTTTGTGGAAGGTGGCACTACACAGTCACCACTGCTGTATTCCTTCCCGTCTGCTCTGCAGATATTGCTATCAGGGATGCACTGTGTAGGTGAGCAGAAACAAATGTTGCTCAAGAGGCAGAACAGTTAAAACCTTCTGAAAGCTCAGAAAAGCTGGTAAGATGATCATGGATGGTATTACTGTGATTGTTTCAAAACTAAACAACCCAGTCCCAGTTGAAGGAATCGATACTAAAAATGCCTCGTCTAAACTGATGATTGCCTGAACTTCCTCAAAACTCAGTATTTATGGAAAAGAAAGAGTAATTTTTTTGAGAAGTATTCCACAGCGGGGGGCGGGGGCGGAGGGGAGGCTTTATTTGGATATAAAAGGTATCAGTAGTTCCCGTAATTCAGGATTAGTTAAGGATTACCTATTTTGGTGACCTACCGAGATGCTTGGATGTCTTGGTTAGTACAAATTTAAGACTACTTCCTCAGGCCATAAGGGTACCTCAGATGATCAGTTGACTATACCCTTGCTAAAGCAGCAAACTAACAGATACGGTGATATGACCTATGATCTGGATCACCAAAGAAATATCACAAGAGAAATCACTTTTTAACTTCAGTGTGAATTCAGAACCACAAAGACTCCAAACTTGATGTTCATTGATGTGCATTTTTCACTTGATTTTAGAATAGATGGTAAAAAATTTTTGGATCCAATTAATACATAGTTTTGACTCCTTCCATCAATTTAATGGGAGGATCTCCTGAGGAACCTGTATCTTCATGCCAGTGAGATGTATTCCTGAGAGGCAAATAGATTCAAATAATCCTTCATGCAAAAAAAAGTTTAATATTGACAAACATATGACATATGACTGAAAGGCTATGTTACACGGTTAGCCGGATACACTGAAATTGAAATTCTATGGATGTTTTATGAAAACTGTCATCATTATGCCTGCCTTTAGACAAATAGGCTAACTTTTAATTTCAGCATTCATTTCTGTATAGTGATCCTATATATTCATATTCTGAAGACCAAGCAGCAAATGCAATGTACAGAGTTTTCTTCTCAGTTTAAGCTGAAGGGCCTCTGTCCTATTTGCAACAAAACATGCTCCTCCAAAAACATTCTTTACAAATGCCAGCTAAGCCACAAATCTTTCAAGCTACAACTAAACAAATACCAAAGAACAGAAACAAAACAAATATACTAGCCTCCAGAATAAGAGTTTACTGCTTTTGCCACCACATGACTACCCTGAACAAGTCCAAACCAAAGCTATACATAAACAGTAAATGACAGCAGAAGGAAAAAAAAAATGCAGTGATTCATGCAAAAACCTTACCATTTGGTGGGTCTCGTCTTTTTTCTGTTGAAAAAGAAAAAGAGCTATTTATTCATAGGTATCACAGGAAAAATTCATTCTAAATTTTAGTTTCTAGTGAAGCTTTCAATGACCTTGAACTCAAACTTAAGAATCTATTAATATCCTTAAAGCCTACTTGTTGTGCAGTTGAAACAAAGCATTACAGAACAATAAAAACCCAATCTTAGACAATAAGCACTGATTTCAAGTAAGCAAACTGAGTAGGACCATAAGGAAACAGCTACTGAGTTGGTTTCAGACATTTTGACTCCAAAGTAAGGTGAAATATTAAAAAAGCAGCTGTTTTGGTACAACCTATCAAAGCAAGATTTTTGAAGCGTTATGCTTTCTCATGTCCACTGAATGAGACTGTTCCTTCATTTTTATCTGAAATATAATTAGCACTTTTATACAGTATTGGTCTCCCAAAGAACCTAAAATATATTATAATTATTTTTGGTTTTACGCAAAGTAAATAGGACACAGAGGGGCAAGACACTTCACCTTAGTACTAATCTGATATTCTATTCACAATGGCAAACTGTTTCACAGACCATGAAAAATTTGGCTTGATGATTTAAAATGTAGTTGTAAACATTTCACATCTCAGTACCCTCAGTCTATAATAATAAATTCTCCTTTAAAGGAGATTTCCCTCACTTACTGTTAACTCCTATCCACCACATTTACCTACCCTGCAACCTACCACAAATAACATTTACTTACCCTGCAACCATCCTTCAGAACCCCCAGTACACAGTCACACTATTTGTGTACCTACACACACACTGTTAAGAATTTTGGAGTTTGTACTACTCATATGGGCAAGCAGTTTGTCACCTCACCACACAGGAAAACATGGCTCTATAAGGAAGGCTGTACATCCCTCCTTTTCAGATCTGGAGTATCTGAAATCTAACAGGGACTCCCATGAGTTTTGTAGTAAGAATTTGTAACAGACATTTCACTTTTCAGCCAGTCCCAGAAAAACTGCTAACTTATTATATTTTTCCAGACACAAACATAAGGGGAAGGGAGAAGGTGCCTCCACAGATGGTACTGACCTTGTCCTAGCAATATTTAGAAAATCTACAATCCTAAGTGTGCAAGGCAAGTCAGCTGATCTTCAGGTAGGAATAAAGTACCTGTCAAGGTCATCAAACCTTCAGAGGAAAGCGACCTTGAGAATGAACTTTTGCTGCACAAGCCTTCTAAAGACAGACAGTTGCCTCTTGGCTCACAGCATATTAGTTTTAGACACAGAGGTGGAGAACCTCTGCAAGGGAGCCTCAGCAAAAGGTATCAGGTCTGAGGGGGAAAAAAAAAAAAAAGCTTTTTGGCCAAATACTGTGCTTTCCTTTCCTAGATTATTCAGTTTAAGAAACCACTGATACGATTTTATTCAACAACTCAAAGACAGCAAAGGAGAGTGCAGGACTGATTGCAAGTCATTTGGCACAGGATGGGAAGCTGGCAAAAGCTAGAGGTATTCATAGGAAGTGTTAAGTGGCCTTGGGCCACATCATGAGAATCCATTACAATTTTCATTAGAAGAAAGAGTTCAAGAAAAAAGATAGTGGAAAACAAAGCAAGACATTTTAAACACTTCCAGTATTTTTTGCTGGGTATATAAAAGATTAATTTGTGGCCCAAAGATACTAGATCTGTTTTTCTGTGGTTCCCACTTCTGACTAGAAAATATGAACTCCTGTTCTGAAGTGCAGATGACCTGACTGGAGAGTGGCGTATTTCTCCTTTTTTGAAAATGGAGATGCCTGCTGATCCAAAACAGATCAACTTCACCAGCTACCTATGTCCAAAAAACACAGCTCCCTTCAATAAGTATTCCTGGAAACAAGAATGGTCTCTGCTGAGACTTGAATCCAATGCAAGCTGAGCACTTCAGAGATGCTTTTGTCTCCCAGGCAGCAAAAACGAAAGCTATGACCAAAGATGAAAAAAAAAAAAAAAGCTCTCCATATTAAGTATCCAGCTTGAAGCTTATGAAGTGCGTTAGGAAGGGCATCAGGAGCTAAAAGCTTGTGGAGGAAAAAGGCAGCTTCAGAGAGGGCTAACAGAGCTCCCACCCATGAGCTATAAGCAGTCCATACAAATTAGTCAAGAAGCCTCCTACTTCAGAAAGGCAGTTAAGAACAAGGCTCTGTTCTACAAATTTCTGCTGCCCTTCCATGGCTGAGTGCTCAGCACGTGAAGAGGACACTTGTGTGTGTACACACATTAACATTTCTGAGGTAAGATAATAAAAATGAAAACTAATAGTAGCTACGTGCAAGAATACCCGAAGTGAGAATGTACTGCGCTGACAAACACTGAGAAGAGAAACAGTGTTCACCCTGCTTACCAGGGGAACTATCTGGGATCAGTTCAAGAAATAAATGGAGGGATTATTTAAGTAAGTCTACCAGAGAAATTAACTAATTATAGTAATTTCTTCCTAGCCTAAGGTTAAAAATTTAATTGACTTTAAAAAAAAAAATTAAAAAAAACAAATCAGAATTTAGCTAGATGAAAACCAGCCTGATTTTAAAAAGATTAAGACAACACACCAATAATTCTTCCTCTGCCTTTCTCCCTCATTCTATTCTCTATTAGATATTTTGTACATATGCAAGCTTTTGTATATTCTCTATTTGGAGCCAAACTTTCACCTGTCTGGAACTCCAGATGCACTTACTCAGGAATTGTCTGTATACTGGAGTGCATTTCATGCCGAGTCAGAAAGAGCAGAATACTGTTGCCTCTTCTTGCAGCTGTTAGACAGTATTTTGTGTACTAATCTCGGCACCAAGTTTATGACCCAGAACTGCCATTCTTGCTACCTTCCAACAACATAAGCTTTCCATAAGACTCCTGGAAAAGTCTCCTAGCAAGCCCTGAATGGTGTAACAGGCTGCTAATTGATCACATCGAGTACTCATTTCAGCTGAAAGCATGTCAGGTGGCATTGCTATGAAATGAAACATATTTTGGAAGGCAAGGGAGTAAAAATCCCATTAAAACAGAAAAGCTTCAAACCAGACTATTACCTCTGTGTTCGAGAAGTTAAGATGCATTAGAATACACACACACAATTTATATATACATTATAAATAATATACAACTTTTATATATCATTTGTCATATATAAATCTATGTATAAATTAATGTATGTTTTACATAAGCATGTATATATAAATAAATAAATATATAACACCAACAGCAAATCAGCTTTGACTTGGGCAAGTGCAAAGCCTGTTATTTTAGAAGCACAATTAGATACAGTCGCATCAGTGACAAATACAGAACTCCATCTGCTGGCTTGACCAAGGAATCTCTATGATTGTTTTCAATTCTCGCTTTGCAGCTCTTACCAAGAAAAAAAAACCTTGGAGTTTTTTGTTCTGGCGCTGAGTTTTTTGGGTGTTTGGTGTTTTTTGGGGTTTTTTTGTTTGTTTGTTTTTTGTTTTTGTTTTGTTTGTTTTTTTTTTAATTAAAGTTGTTTTCAAGTTGTAAGTGTTTGGGGAGAAGGAGTTGGTTGGTTGTTAAAAGACAATGTATGGAGTAAGTTCATCCTACAACACAAGTTTGAGCACACAAACCAAGCTCCAGAAAAACTTACGTGGTCCTGTGAAAAAAAACTCTATGTGGAAGGACAGAGGTGAACCTCTGTCCTGTGAACAGGCGGTTTGACTGAACCACTATTTTCAAACAAAGTTTGCTATGGCCAATAATGCAAACACATTTCCTGCAAAGTCATGTCTGTGCACTCTAGCACTGTTTTAGACACATAATAGAGTGAAACTTCAGTAACAGGAGATGTGAGCTGATGCAAAATTACTTTTCCACAACAAGTATGAGAAACATTATTAATGTCACTTCTTAATGACCCCACTTCTTCCCATGAAACCCTATGACCTTATTCTAATCCTGAGCAGAGGGAATCTTAAAGAAGCCATTTAAGCTTCTGGAACAAATACTCTGCACCTGAGTCACCATACCTGAATGAAATCTAAGTGAATACATATAGATGGTACCCAAGAACACTTGTAAGGATGGCACTCCAAGATGAGGGCTTCCTCCCTTTACATTAGTCTACACTGCATTGCCAGTGCCATTCCATTCCAGAACGGGCTACAAAACCGCATCCTGTAGCTTGAACACAAGTCCATGCTACAGCTTACAGCAAGCCTGAGCACATCCATGTGTTCCCAGCCTATGTTTTATATCACCTTATTCTTCATGGACATATGGCTGTCAGACAGGCAAGTTGTTTATGGTCTCCCTGGAAAAGGACCAAGACAAGATCTGTAGGAAGCCTGAGCTTCCTTTAAAACACTGACCATGTTCCTAAGGCATCTTGCAGCTGGCAAAAAGCATGCTGCGCTTCAGACTGTCCTTAACAGCACAGGACAGTATAGGCACATTATGTCTTCTGTTCTTGGCCTCCACCAAGATCACTAGTTTTGAATAAAAGATATTTTGCTACTAAATGCTGGACCAATGCCAAAAATGCATTCACATGAACTACTAACATACCAGATGGTAAAATCTTTGTTACAACCCACTTGGGCTGAATTTAAACAAATCAGTTATAAACAGCCCAGAGCTAAAAGAGGTTTTAGTCAAATGTGAAAACAGCTTACAGAAAGATTTCTGGTTTTCCCACTGACAGCTTACCATTTCTTCTTCCTCCTGATCTATATTTTCAAACACCACAACCTTGGAGTCTCAGCTTACAAGGAAACTTACAGCATGGAGCACCAAGATAAGTTATTTCAGAAAAAGATTATTTTTGCACAATAGAGAAGAGAAGCACGCTTTAATAACACAATTACTTCTACACATAAACATGGCAGTAGTGCCTCTAGTAGCTCTCAGACATAGAAGCAGCTTCCTGCCTCCCCCCAAAACAACATAAAGAAGCCTGAATTTAAGATTAATTTGAATATTTACCAGATTTTCTCTGCCGTCGTCCAAGTAAATCTGTTACTGTTTTGCGGAATAGTTTAGCTTCTTCTTCATTAGCAAAATTAAGACCAACTTGACATGTCTGAAAAACATTAATATTCCCCCACCCATGACTAAGAAAATGTTTCAAAAGCTTTCTTAAATGTCTTCTTACACCTTCTGATTGTATAATCAGAAAAAATCATCACTACAAATTTGGAACCAAGTCTTAGTGAAACATTCTATCTTAGGAATGTCTGTCTACTAATCAAGTTTCTAGAGATCATGGCTAACAAATTTGAGCAAAATCCTGTAGCTTGAAATCAAATGGGGGAGGGGAAAATTTGTGCTTTAAGAATATATGATACTTCACAAACATCATATCCAAGTCAAAATGTAATTTCATTAAAGGGAGTTGAAAATAAAGAACTGCATTTTATGCTTCTGTCCTATGGATTAAGTTTTCTAGTTGAGATACCAAAAAAATCCTTTTATAAATAAGCTTAAAAAGCTTCAAGGAACACTGGTAATATTGTACTTTTATAAATAATTTACAGAATGAAATAAAAACCTCAGTTATATTAAGAAATGCTACTGTTCAAATAAAAGGCATATTGAAATAGGTATTCAAAGACGTTGAGACTCACATCTCCAGCAAAGGTATGAAAATATCCTCTAGGGCTATTATATACAAAGTTATTGTACAGCTCCTGCTCCCACAATAATTTCCCATCCTGAAAAGAAGAAAAAAAAAGATTTTGAAAAACTTAGATGAATTGCGGAGTTTAGCTTCTTTCACAATAGAACCTATTAAGAGTTGGAAGCTGCATGGTGTTAAGCATCTACCTTGCTATTAACCCAATGAATGAGCTCAGTCAAAATCAAAATATACTGGGACTTGTATATACTGGAAGAGCTGTGGAAGACTATTCCATTAGGTCACTGTGTTCTGTTCAAATTCCTGGATGTTTTCAAAAACCATCCTTTAAGTTCTACAATCCTGCAATAGCGATACTGGGAGCAGTAAGTGACCAGTGATAGGAATACAGTGATAACAAGCAATAGCAATAAAGGAGACTTCCAGTCTCCTGTTGCTATCTCAGGTTTGACTTGAAAACAGTTAACTTAAAGGGAACAAAAATCTCACCTTTTTAAGAAGTTTTATACATTTAAATGGCATTATAGTTCAGCACCCAAGGAACAGGTTTCTCACTAAGTCTAATAGTCAAGTGACCAAATCACAAAGTCAAATTGCCAGCGCCAACTGGCAATTCTGAACAAATCTGAGAGACTTCAAGCACTGAACGCTGATAGACAGTGAGCTGTTCCTGGCTGCAGAGATAATGGGAAGCTTTCCAAAGCCTCAGCAAAGTCAGTAGGACTTCCACTTTTCAGCATCATTTTTGTCATGAAAACACATCTTGGACACTTCATCTCTTAGTTCCTACTGTCTTGAGTAAAATATTGTAAAAGGACAAAGATCTTTACTATGAATGTATATATTGTGGAGGGAAAAAAAGAACTTCTTTGTCCTGCACTTTTCACAAGCACTAACACACTAATCAAAAAGACTGTTTCCACCTGTACAGAAGACAGCATCTATTTTGTTAGTATCACCCAAAGTAGTGACACCCACTAGAATTTTGATAGCTATCCATCTCAGTGACACTATACTAACTTTCACTAGGTTTGACTAATCAGATCTGTAGAGGAGCAAGAAAATTGTATCTGATATTTATTTCCATCCATAAAAGCTGACATCTATGAAATAATTTAAATTTATAATACCTGAGAAAGTTGCACTTGCCTATTAATAAGCACTGTAATTGCACCACTTAAAGCACAACCATTTACTTGAGAATTTCTATGAGTTTGTAGTTATGACCACCTACACTCAATTCAATTCAAAATGGAGAATGAATACAACCAAGCTTAAAGAGTCTGAAAAAGAAAAAAAAATGCTTACCTTAATGTCAAATATTCTGATAAAATACGACCTCTGCGGATTGTCCTTTACAAGGCAAGCTACACCACAGCATTTCTTTGACCACATGGCATTGCGATCTGCTGCATATATTTGAACAACTGCTGAAGACATCGTCTGAAAAGAAAAGGTAGCTATTACTTTTAAGGTAAAAATCACAAATTCTGCATTTCATCTTTTACCAAAGCATCTCTTAATTTTGTTCCTTGTTCTAGGCAGCAACTTCGATGATTTCCCAGGCGGTAACACAGTAAACTTCAAATGACCCCAAATCACTTCTACGCTTTAGATTTTCACTTCCACACAAGATTTAGACAGCTTAAAAACCCAGCTGAACTTTTTGTACTTGCTCATAAAAATCAGCAAAGAGACTTTGCCTGAAAGAGGCAGACCAGTAACTATGGTGGTCACACAGAGAAGCCCTACTGTGGAACTAAATTTCTTTCTGTTCAGTACTTCAAACTGGATAGAAGTGCAATACTCAGGCTAGAACTGTAAATTACACAGTGCCTGGAAACACTCCCGGGTACTGGAACACAACTGTCTACATTGCTTAATTGTTCAAATGGTCTCTGGCATGATTTTAGCCTATGCCAAATAGCAAACTCCTAAAATTCTTGGGCATGGTTTGAGAATTCACATGAGCTAGGCTTGTTCCCAGTTGGCAACCTGAAATTGTCCTGTTTTCAAACTGAGACATTTTAATAAGAGATGAAGATTATTCCACACCAGATTGCTTCAGTCACTGGGAATGTTCCTCAGCACATTTTCTAGTATGTATGTGTCCTACCCTGAAAGTCCTATGAGGGAAAGAAAATTGGAGCCTTTGAAGGATATTTATTTAGTAGCCAAGTCATAAGGACATAAAGCTTAAAGGCCCTGCAATGCGACAGACCAGAGGCTATCTAGCCCAGGATCTACTCTCCAACAGCACCAGATGCCTAGGTAAGAACACAAGAGTACACCGTACACTATGGGAGTATACCCACAGCAACTGGCAGGTTGGAGCTCAAAGCTCCCCTGAGCTTTGTGTTTTACAGCACATGTTGGATTTTTCCTTTGTGAATTTATCTAATCACTCGTCAGACCCACACAAACTTCTGGGCATCACAACACTGGGCAGGATTGCATTTCACAGTTCACTTATGCACTGTATGAATAGTTAGCTACTTTTAGATAAATGTTTGCCACCTCCTAGTTTCAGTTGACTGTCCCTCCTTGTTGTTTTACTAGGAGACGGTGTTAATGGTTTCATAGTTGCCTTTCCATGCTGCACATGCTTTTATAGATATTTGTCACACTACTTTGCCCTGTTAAGTTCTCTACTGTTTAGGAAGTCATTCTTGTACCAAGAAAAAAAATAAATCATTCTACACTTTAATTAGCCATGACACTCTCACATGGATCTTACCTAGTCCTACTACATCCTTCTTTGATTGGGGATGAGACTTTATGCTGTATGAATCCAGTTTGTTAGCCTTTTAAACATAGGGTCACAATAATATTGTTTTCTGGTTTGTTCTCTATTTCTTTCCCTGTAAGTCAAAAAGTTTTATTTCCTTTTTCACCATGGAACATTAAGCAGATGTTTTCATAGATCTGTTACAGTTCCAAGATCCTTCTGCAGGGATCACATCTAGTCTGAGTAGCGGGCTCCGTATTAGGTTTTCCCCACCCTACAAGCATTACTTTGCCTTCATCAACACTGACTACTTGCCAGAACAGTTGACATCTAGAATGCAGGCATGTCTTGTTGCATTGTAAGATTATCTACTAAATATCAACATCACCCATGTCATACTTTTCAACTGGTTTAAAATAGCCAAAAGAATAATCTAAGTTTCATAGGATTTTTTAAATAAAAAAACCTTCCAATTTTGTTAAAATAGAGTCAAAGTAATATAGCCAGACTGACAGCTCTTCCTTGGGGAAGCTTTATAACCTTTGCCCAAGAACTGTGATGTAACTTTCACAAGTCAAGATATAATTCTGTTCCTCTTTGCAATCACCTCTTCAGAAGCTATCAGACTGGCTACTAATCTCTCTGGTAACCTATAGAAAGAGTTAAAGCACGACTGGTTGATGAAAAGAAAGCTTTGCAGTTGCCTCGTCAAATGCTCTACAACTAAGTGTAGAGTAAAGCTTCTCTCCCTATAACCTACAGAGTAATATGAATAATTTAATCATAACTGGACTTGTCAGATGAGTAAAAAGGGACCCTTGAATTAGCTATACTACCACAAAGAAACAGTTAGCTGACATTAAGTTGCAGGTGTAAGAGATGCCATTTCTCCCCTTATGTTGCAACAGGAAAAGACTTAATTTTGGGCACAACTGGCCAGATCTTGTTCAAAATTTCTCCTAACAGCCTTCTCTCTCATTTCTCCAATATCATCTCATTGTTAAACCGATAATCTTGTAGACACAAGACAACAAAAAAAGAGCACAGGTGGGCCATTCTACAGTTGTAACGAAGGCATCGCGTTCAATCAGAGCAACTATCCCACTGTCTATGCAAGAAGCCTTCTCAACCCTCCAAAACAAGTCCAGCTCCACTAACCTCCCCACAACAGGACTACCCACAGAAATGGGTGGTCTTGGAAGGAATTATGCAACTTAAATTCAAGGCACAGAAGACAGTGATCTTTGTCAAGAAACGGCTTCCTATGCATTGCTTCCTATCATACCTAGCAGCAAAAGCACCAACTGGATTATCTGGGTAAACCAGTAACTGTCGTAACTCGATGATGATTGCATATAAAACCTTGAACCGGAACCTAGCCCATGAGTAGACAGAAGAATATTACACAAAAAGAGTGTGTCCTCATTCTGCATAATCGTAATAGATTTAATGTGCACTTGGATACCCTATGAGTAGAGTTTAATTTACAAGTTAGAGAACAATTTTCACTAAATCTGAAGTAGGTGTTGTCTGAGGCCTACCAAGCTTAGAGTTCAATTACATTTTAACTTACTCATTAGCATTGTGAAAATTCTAGTGTTGACAGACTGCGATAAGGCTTTCACATGTTAGAACATATAATTACAAATTCCACTATTACACCTCTATCCTTTTTTTTTATTAAAAGGACAATACAGGAAAAAATACAAGGTGTATTTTTGTAGAGAGAAGGACAATAAAATCCAACTCCTTTTACTTCAGCCACTGTTCATTTTCATCACGCAGAGCAGTGGTGCCATGCTTTATGCTTTTCAGCTTCTGGAAGACAGGTGGCAAAAATATTTAATCATCTACAGCCTTTGGAAACTTACAAACTTACCAGCAAAATTTAAACCCTGAGAAAATATATGAACCATAAACTTCATCTACTGATATTCATTATGAATCCTAGCCACATAAATTCAATTAAAAAAAAAAAAAAATCAACTTTAATTGCAGAATTGCACCATCTGAGAACATTTATGCAAATATCATAACTTGAGTATTCTGCTGCATTTTCTGAATGACCATTCACTTTGTCTATTTTGAAGCCAATTAATATACCCAGCTCACTTTCTCACAGCATTCTTGAAGAGAACGTTGCATTTAAAACTATGGGTTCTTTAAAACTATATGTAAATATTCCTTCACAAGAGGTCATGCCACCAATTTTACAAGCAGAATTGAACAGGACTAGCATTATATACTCAACGTAATTAGTGCATTTTTTCTGAGCTATAGTAAGTTGATTTGTTACTTAATACCTAAAGTTATTACTGTATTTTCACGAGGTGGATTTCCAAGTTGGCACTACCGCTTTGCTTAACAGTTTTGGCAAGGACCTTGTCCTTTTTATATATGTATCTGTGTATTTGGAAAAGGTGCATAGGGGAAAGAAATAAGGTAGCCCACCAAAAACTGATGGGCCATGGAGATGAGAATCAACCCCCCCCCTCAGTTCCCTTTATTTTTTCCACAGTCAAGCTCCAGCTGGAGGACATGCCATTGATTCCAGGGACTTGTCACACCCCTCAAACTGATGAGCTATGAAGCAATAAGTCTGGTGTTGTCAGTTGCACGCTGGCTGCCTCACTGGCAGAGCTGGTCTCATCCTTGGACACACACACTGCAGGATATGTGGTATCAACAAAAGGCTCATAAAAACACCTTCTGCCTGCAAAAGGTAGCCACAACTAGTCATCACACATTTGCAGAATGTGATCACAGCAGCCACTGATAGTTTCCAACTGGGCAGCAGATAGCTGTGTACTTTGATCAGCTTCTGGTGTGAACATTTGCTGCAGTAGCCTGTCAAGTTAATGACTTGGTGTAACTCAGTGTTTCTCAAAAACAGTAAAGCAAGCCGACACAGACAGTGGCACATCTCATTACAAGAAAGAGCCATCGCACTAGACCGCTTATGGTTGACATGGATTGTGAAAAGCTAAGAAATTACAGGAAACTACAGACATTAAAACACAGTGGGCCAAAAGTCACAACAAAGAGCAGCAGCAAGATTAAGGCTGTAAGAGGATGTTCAGCCACCTCAGTATACACCTGAACAGAAAGCTTTTCAAGACCCATTGGGATGGTTTTTGTAGCGTTCACGTACAGTTGACAACTGCTTGTGGTGCAAAGACCAAAGACTCATAAAATTACTTTGGTTGGATGTGACCTCTGTAAGTCTTCCAGTCCAACCTCCTGCTCACAGCAAGCGTAATTAAAAGCCTAGAGTTCAAGTTTCTCAAGGTCCTGTCCAGTTAAGTTTAAAGGCTCCAAATCACCTCTAGGGAACCTGTTCCAGTGCTTAATCACTCCCATTTTAGTGCTTGTAAAAATGCAACTAAGTTTAATGTATTCTTCCAATGGTTCAGTATAGTTATGTGTTACATGTTGACAGTAATACTGAAGATTATTTCTAGCAGTGATTTTCAATCTTTTTCCAATTTTAAGAGTCACAGTTTTTCCAATAAGGGTGCAGAACCCTGCATACGTATTTAATTTAATCACGCATGACAGGCTTGCTTTTCTTAGTTATCCTTTTCAGCCCCTGGCAGTATCTTACAAATAAAACTGGGGAAAAAAAGACCTTGCCCTGTAATGTAAGAATACAAGTAGTAGCAGCTGTCTCCAAGCAGAGTAACCTCTTGAAAAAAACCATGCTGATACAATGCCTGTAGCTTCTTCACGAAGTCAGTCTGAAGACTTTCAGCCTGAAAGTCACAGTGAACACAATTAGCTACTTTAAGATTTCTGTGAAAAAAAGCTATGGTGAATAGTTGTGTGCAATCCAAACCATGTAAGAATAGAAATTAATATTTCTATTATCTTTTCCTTAACGTAGATATCTGGAAAAGTTGTCCTGATCAATACTACAGCTGATGAGAGGGTACCTCTGGCAGGCATTTTTTAAGACCTACTATGGTGGAAATCCTTATTATGGCTAAGCCAACATGCTGAAGCCTGACCAGGTGATGCTGGGTGCTCCTGGATCACTCATTTCTTCTTTGATACAAGACCAGGAAGATAGCCAGCAGTTTGCTCTAAGGTGACTGTTCAAAAATAAAGAGCTGCTGCTATTCATGGACATTAGAACAGTGGTAAGTAATAGCCTTCCTCAGACAGCAGGGTTCAGGAACAGAGACATACTAACATCAAGTACCACTTCACTGTGGAAAATGCTTAGTGAGGTGTAACTCTAATCTTGACCACAACAAGGACAGGAAGCTTCAGTACCAAGGCAAACTCTAATAGCCTAGCATTATCTGAGTCATAGAAGAAGATATGGAAACTCATTAAGACTCATGAATGAGAAAGACAAGGAGCAGAAGTGAGAATGCGGGGTAGTTAACTCTGTAAGAAATCAAGACTAATCCACAGAAAATTAGGCAATTAGATGGTACTCAATGGTTGACATTTCTTTCTCTAGATTACAAGTATTCTACAGAAAAAAACCCCCAAAATGTAGCACTGAACAATCAAGCAGAAATATTGCTTGAAATCTTAGTTTATCTCAAAAAAGCTTATGTTTAAGCAATTACACATTAAATGTCGATACTTTAATAAATTCATGTTACTCAAAGCAAACAAAATTGGAGTTAGGTAGTGATAATACCTTCCTGTTGTTCTGCAATTACCTCATCTTCAGTGTCATAAATATATGGAGCTTCCAAAAACATTTCTGCAGTGCTCAACATAGGTATGCATTTTATCTCATCACTCTTAATACAGAAACATAAACAAAACCTGCTGCAGGACCAGGCACTGGAACCTCCTCCCCTTCTCAAGGGAAGGCCTTCGGTGGCCTACACAACCAACCTCTGCTCGCTCTTTCTGGCAGTTTCATTTCCCTTCTGCACAGTGATCCCCTTTCAAGAGAAAATGTAGCTATTTTCTTGGCATTGAGGATGTCTCCTGCCATGTGAGAACAGTGTGTTCCCTTCCTGCTTAGAAAGGGCTGATAACCCACTTCCAGGGTGAATGTTCTCATCACCACGCAATCCTACAGAAGGCATGCACTGCAATCTCCTCCAACAGTGCTTTTAAATGAAGTGAGTAAGCCTGCCACTATTCAGATGATCCCTAGCTAATTAGACCACATAAACAACATGCAAGCATGCTTCCCTAACAATTTCCACAGTATAAGTAGCAGAGGCATTTGCTAGAGTAGACAAAAATATTTTCTAGCACTTTCACAGAAACTTAGAAAACTTGCATTTAATTACGTTGAGAATCCTACAATATTTATTAGCCCTGGATAGTAGGTAATCCAACCCTCTTAAGCGTGGGTGTCTAGTATGATGGTTTAGGTGCAATTCAGGCATAAACAGCAAGAAATACGAACACAAATCAACACTTTCGCCAAATTTTAAAGGTCTCGATAAGTATTCACAGGTGTCAACTTGTCATTACTTACTTTTGCAGCTTTAGACGGGAAGGGATGGAGATAAGAAGAAACAGTGCAAGGAGAGAGAAAAGACTAGTGACACTAAAGGCAGAGAGCTTTTCCTTCCTGCTGACACCTTCATCTGAAGGACCACAAGGATTATGGCCCCAGATGACAGAAGAATAATAAGAAGAATAGACGTAGCTGTCTTTTTAGCCTTTTCCCCTTAAGAACAATGGATCAGGCGATTTATGGTTACTGCATCTTGTACAAAAAAAGAGCGTGATGATACTGTGTTGGTAGTACACACACACTTTTCTGTAGATAAAAATACTTTTCAAGGACTCCATAATATTTTGGCTACGAAATTAGATTTTAGTAAATTAGCTTCCAGACTGGCTTATAATATACGTCTTCGCACCAGGTTGCCTCCAGAATCTTCACAAATGAGTCCGATGTGACAGTGTTCATCCACTGGGGATTTGGATACGTCTTTATTTGCAATTTCAGTAAATTGTGATTACTTCAATTTGTAAAGCTATTATAGCTCTAAAAGATATATTTAAGAAATTACTAATAATCTTATCCTTAAAGACAATTGTGTATTGCAAAAAATTATCTTCAGATGCAACAGACAGAATTTTAAACTAGTTTCCCATAGAAAGAAGAAATGCAGAACTTCAGAAGTTTGCTGGCAGATTTCAACAAGCTAAGCAGCTGGAAACAATCTTCTAATTTTAATGCCATTTACAGGACATTATTTTCAGAAGAGACTGATTGCTCCACAGACAGGAAAACTAAAGCAAGATTTCACATTATTTGACAGAACTGACATAAGAGAGCCTTTTGTAAATACCCAATCACATGAGAAAAGCTTTATTTGGTGCAAGTTGAAAAATTACTCAACTGAAGACACTGAGGCTTCACCAGTTCTACTGCTTGTGAAATTATTTGCTACAATCATCAACAGCATTCAATTTTAAGATTAAAGCTTGCTTTTCATTTCTTAATTTCCCATGATCGCCCACTGATTTAAAAATGCACTATGCATAGATGCTAAGAATTTTTTTTTTCCACCTATACACAAAGTTAGGCTTTGTTAAAAATAAATCCACTGCATAAGAGATGCTACCTTTTTCTTATTTGAAGGGAGAAGGAGGAGAGGATGTTTTTCTGAAATAGCAAAAAGCCACTTTGGCTATTTCCTATCATTTCTGAAACACAAGGATCTTAATCTAAGTTAAAAGACAGTTCCACACAACACATAGCCCAAAACACTTAAGGGATCAAGAGACCAAAACCAATTTAAAAAAAAAAAAAATGTTAATACCCAAGAACAGATTCCCTGCCTTGTTCTGATGTAGCACAAGTCAGCTACAATATCCTGACTGAAGATCTTTTACTGATGTGGAGAAGGTACCAGTGATCACTAAGTGATGTTACAACAAAAAAGGGATGAAACACGGGCTGCTGTTTAACAAATCTAAACTATAAAAGTGCTTGTCCAGACTTAAATCTGTAGCTGTCTAGCAAAGCAAGCCTTCACTCCTAATCCTCGGTCAGCCCATTACAGACAGCTCACATTTTTCTGAGTGTTTTCAGACACAAGTTCATTTACATTTCCAGTACCTCCCAGAACCCCCCAGTTCAGCCAGAGCTGGCCAACTCCTTTTCAAACACTTGTTGCTCAACTGTGGACCACAGAAGACCAACAATTAAGATGTGGGTAAACAGCATAGCATATAAAACCAAATCAAACAGCACATGATTAATTAAAAGAGACATGCTTTTACCAGACACAGAATAAAGATATTTTTAAATCCTGCAACCTCAGTTCAGACAACACATGCAAGACTTCAGCCTTCCAGAGATACGACATAACCATAACCACAAACACGCTCCAGATTATAATATTCCAAGCTATCTCAGCTTAGCAGATCATTTACCAGATGACATACACAACCTGGGGTTTCCATGGATGAGCAAGCTGAACGCTGTCACTTCCTGTTTACCTGCACACATCATCATCAGCTTCCTCAGCTGCGTCTCACTGCTTAACGCTGCTGAAACCCTGGCTGGCCAGAAAGCAGACGACACATGACAAAACACAGTTATGTTCTATTCTTAAAGTTATACATTTAGTTACTGTCAGAACAACAGAAAGTGTGCTGCACGCAGGCCGCCCATAAATTTGTCACTGTCCTACTGCCGTGGAGTAAAAATTCTCACTACAGAAGAAAGACATTTTGTCTTGCAGTTCCACTCCCACTCCCACTCCCAGCCTCCCAAGACACTCAGAATCAAGGCATGTTCATTTTCAAAGCTCAGCGAATTTTCAGATGAAATGTTAAAGTCTACCTTTGGATTTTGAGCCATTTTAAATTAATCAAGACTCCCAAGACTAGCATGACCCTTACACAAATAGAGCACAGATATGTAGATTAACGAGTTCTCAAAACTATGTTTCATGGTCATACACAGAAATTGCAGATTGGTGTTTCAAGCCATACACATTCAAGGCAAGAATCATGAGTTTCAAGCAACCCATGGGATAAAATTGGAGCTCGAATCTGTTTTGTCCTGTTCCACCGCCTGTTCAGCTGTAAGGGAAACCAGCTCCTTTGACTCAACATTCTCTTCCCTTCTACCAGCAACCCGTTGCCTTCACGCACTAAGGTCCGCTTTCTTTAGCCTTCACCAACAGTTCCATTTTCTACACAGTAACATTTTTCCAGATGCTACGTACTAGTTCCATATTTAATGCAGGTTCTTATAAGCAGATCCTCACACCCACTTTGAAGATGTAAGAGTGCTTTGAGAAAATATGTTAGAATTCAGACCCTTATCATCCATAAAAACCAAAACAGGTTTCTTTGTTTGTTTGGTTTTTTAAAGAGTTAGACTCACTGTAGTTCTCTATAGACCCACTTAATGGTATATGTATCATCAAGTTCACAAATAAAAATCTTCAGAACAACAGTTAAATTGATTAAAGAAAGGATGTGAAGCGTAAGCCTCAGGAATTCCTGAATTATCCCAGCTCTGGAACACTCATTACCGAGCCCTTGAAAATGCTATTTAGCATCTACTGGTACTCCCAGGTCCAGATTTAAAAAAAAAAACAAAACAAAACACTTTAATATTTGCTTTGCAGAGCAAGCAGAGGTTTAGGTGAACTTTTCTTATGATCTTTACACTTGAGGACAGAAAATAATACGGAATTTTGACTTCAGATACTCAGAGAACAATGAAATGAAACAGCTTAAATTGTTTTAAATGAAAAAACTCTTTTATAAGAAAACATTAACTTCATGCCAACATAAAACAAAGAACCCCCTTCAAAATATTCACAAATTTGAGAAAAGGCTATTAAAAGTAAAACCTCTTTGAATAATAGCCAGCAACTGGTCTCGCAATTGTGTATACAACTTGTGTCCTGTCCCGTAAAGCAGACTCAATCCACTTATGTAAAGGTACTTAGAGATGCAACCCCCCTCACGCTTCCACTGTGCCACAACTCAACATGTTTTAATTCCTCCTTCAGGAGTTCATGTTTGAACAGAACAGTTATGATAATTCAAGTCAGATATAAGGAAACTCATAACTGTACATAAGATTTTTTTTTCTTTTTTTATATACCAACAACTGAGTCTGCCATGAATAAAGTTATTCCCAGTTATAAGTCTTAAAAGTAGATATATTACAGGAAAAAACAGCATGAAGATGTAGTAGTTATATAATCCCTGGCCATATTCAAAGCTCATTCCAGGCATACAACGCTAAAATCTCTTTCGGAGTAGAAAATATACCTAATAGTGAAAGCATCAGCTGAATGTTTGGGAGACTGCTGTTTTTCATTTAGTTCTGGCAATAGCCTGTTGCATGATGTTTGCATTTACTTCTCCCATGTGCCTCAGTTTACTCATCTGTAATATGGAGATACAGACCTCTACCTCTGTAAAGTGCCTTGAGAACTACTGATGAACAAAAAAAAAAGTATTATGCTGCCACAGACAGAAATCGATTATTCTGGGGGGGGGTGGGGTGGGGGTG